>NC_091746.1:2700000-3000000 GCF_043380555.1 Nothobranchius furzeri | reverse complement strand
TTATAAGCCCACAAAGGTGTAACTGGACTACTTCTTTAAAGTGACACTTGGCCCGGTGACCTTTGGGACATGGTTTGACCCCCTATAGGAATGTGCGATCATCTTGAAACGTTCAGATCACTTACAACTCAATAGATTCTACCTTCTTGTAGCGTTTCAGCCGGATTGGACCTTGTTTTCACACAAATTGACCCAGAATGATGTGAAATTGTGCTTCGTGCAACATAATTCTGGGTGCCACTTACAAACCATAAGTGCTAATGACTCCATTCCTTTTTGTGGTTGTAGGGGCTGTTGATTGGAGTACACTAAAACAAACCTGATCGCTCTAGGACATTCAGAAGCCAAGTTATAAGCCCACAAATGTGTAACTGGACTACTTCTTTAAATTGACACCAGATCCGGTGACCTTTGAGACATGGTTTGACCCCCTTAGGAAAGTGCTATCATCATGAAACCTTCAGATCACTTACAACTCAATAGATTCTACCTTCATGTAACGTTTCAGCCTGATTGGACCTTGTTTTCACACAAATGAACCCAGAATGATGTGAAATTGTGCTTCGTGCAACATAATTCTGGGTGCCATTTACAAACCATAAATGCTAATGACTCCATTCCTTTTTGTGGTTGTAGGGGCTGTTGATTGGAGTACATTAAAACAAACCTGATCTCTCTAGGACATTCAGAAGCCAAGTTATAAGCCCACAAATGTGTAACTGGACTACTTCTTTAAATTGACACCAGATCCGGTGACCTTTGGGACATGGTTTGACCCCCTTAGGAAAGTGCTATCATCATGAAACGTTCAGATCACTTACAACTCAATAGATTCTACCTTCTTGTAACGTATCAGCCTGATTGGACCTTGTTTTCACACAAATGGACCCAGAATGATGTGAAATTGTGCTTCGTGCAACATAATTCTGGGTGCCATTTACAAACCATAAGTGCTAATGACTCCATTCCTTTTTGTGGTTGTAGGGGCTGTTGATTGGAGTACACTAAAACAAACCTGAACTCTCTAGGACATTCAGAAGCCAAGTTATAAGCCCACAAAGGTGTAACTGGACTACTTCTTTAAAGTGACACTTGGCCCGGTGACCTTTGGGACATGGTTTGACCCCCTATAGGAATGTGCGATCATCTTGAAACGTTCAGATCTCTTACAACTCAAAAGATTCTACCTTCTTGTAGCGTTTCAGCCGAATTGGACCTTGTTTTCACACAAATTGACCCAGAATGATGTGAAATTGTGCTTCGTGCAACATAATTCTGGGTGCCACTTACAAACCATAAGTGCTAATGACTCCATTCCTTTTTGTGGTTGTAGGGGCTGTTGATTGGAGTACATTAAAACAAACCTGATCTCTCTAGGACATTCATAAGCCAAGTTATAAGCCCACAAATGTGTAACTGGACTACTTCTTTAAATTGACACCAGATCCAGTGACCTTTGGGATATGGTTTGACCCCCTTAGGAAAGTGCTATCATCATGAAACGTTCAGATCAGTTACAACTCAATAGATTCTACCTTCCTGTAACGTTTCAGCCTGAATGGACCTTGTTTTCACACAAATGAACCCAGAATGATGTGAAATTGTGCTTCGTGCAACATAATTCTGGGTGCCATTTAAAAACCATAAGTGCTAATGACTCCATTCCTTTTTGTAGTTGTAGGGACTGTTGATTGGAGTACACTAAAACAAACCTGACCTCTCTAGGACATTCAGAAGCCAAGTTATAAGCCCACAAAGGTGTAACTGGACTACTTCTTTAAAGTGACACTTGGCCCGGTGACCTTTGGGACATGGTTTGACCCCCTATAGGAATGTGCGATCATCTTGAAACGTTCAGATCACTTACAACTCAATAGATTCTACCTTCTTGTAGCGTTTCAGCCGGATTGGACCTTGTTTTCACACAAATTGACCCAGAATGATGTGAAATTGTGCTTCGTGCAACATAATTCTGGGTGCCACTTACAAACCATAAGTGCTAATGACTCCATTCCTTTTTGTGGTTGTAGGGGCTGTTGATTGGAGTACATTAAAACAAACCTGATCTCTCTAGGACATTCAGAAGCCAAGTTATAAGCCCACAAATGTGTAACTGGACTACTTCTTTAAATTGACACCAGATCCGGTGACCTTTGGGACATGGTTTGACCCCCTTAGGAAAGTGCTATCATCATGAAACGTTCAGATCACTTACAACTCAATAGATTCTACCTTCCTGTAACATTTCAGCCTTATTGGACCTTGTTTTCATACAAATGAACCCAGAATGATGTGAAATTGTGCTTCGTGCAACGTAATTCTGGGTGCCATTTACAAACCATAAGTGCTAATGACTCCATTCCTTTTTGTGGTTGTAGGGGCTTTTGATTGGAGTACACTAAAACAAACCTAACCTCTCTAGGACATTCAGAAGCCAAGTTATAAGCCCACAAAGGTGTAACTGGACTAATTCTTTAAAGTGACACCAGGCCCTGTGACATTTGGGACATGGTTTGACCCCCTATAGGAATGTGCGATCATCTTGAAACGTTCAGATCACTTACAACTCAATAGATTCTACCTTCCTGTATTGTTTCAGCCTGATTGGACCTTGTTTTTACACAAATGAACCCAGAATGATGTGAAATTGTGCTTCGTGCAACATAATTCTGGGTGCCATTTAAAAACCATAAGTGCTAATGTCTCCATTCCTTTTTGTGGTTGTAGGGGCTGTTGATTGGAGTACACTAAAACAAACCTGATCGCTCTAGGACATTCAGAAGCCAAGGTTTAAGCCCACAAATGTGTAACTGGACTACTTCTTTAAATTGACACCAGATCCGGTGACCTTTGGGACATGGTTTGACCCCCTTAGGAAAGTGCTATCATCATGAAACGTTCAGATCACTTACAACGCAATAGATTCTACCTTCCTGTAACGTTTCAGCCTGATTGGACCTTGTTTTCACACAAATGAACCCAGAATGATGTGAAATTGTGCTTTGTGCAACATAATTCTGGGTGCCATTTAAAAACCATAAGTCTAATGACTCCATTCCTTTTTGTGGTTGTAGGGGCTGTTGATTGGAGTATACTAAAACAAACCTGATCTCTCTAGGACATTCAGAAGCCAAGTTATAAGCCCACAAATGTGTAACTGGACTACTTCTTTAAAGTGACACCAGATCCGGTGACCTTTGGGACATGGTTTGACCCCCTTAGGAAAGTGCTATCATCATGAAACGTTCAGATCACTTACAACTCAATAGATTCTACCTTCCTGTAACGTTTCAGCCTGATTGGACCTTGTTTTCACACAAATGAACCCAGAATGATGTGAAATTGTGCATCGTGCAACATAATTCTGGGTGCCATTTAAAAACCATAAGTGCTAATGACTCCATTCCTTTTTGTGGTTGTAGGGGCTGTTGATTGGAGTACACTAAAACAAACCTAACCTCTCTAGGACATTCAGAAGCCAAGTTATAAGCCCACAAAGGTGTAACTGGACTACTTCTTTAAAGTGACACCAGATCCGGTGACCTTTGGGACATGGTTTGACCCCCTTAGGAAAGTGCTATTATCATGAAACGTTCAGATCACTTACAACTCAATAGATTCTACCTTCCTGTAACGTTTCAGCCTGATTGGACCTTGTTTTCACACAAATGGACCCAGAATGATGTGAAATTGTGCTTCGTGCAACATAATTCTGGGTGCCATTTAAAAACCATAAGTGCTAATGACTCCATTCCTTTTTGTGGTTGTAGGGGCTGTTGATTGGAGTACACTAAAACAAACCTGACCTCTCTAGGACATTCAGAAGTCAAGTTATAAGCCCACAAAGGTGTAACTGGACTACTTCTTTAAATTGACACCAGATCCGGTGACCTTTGGGACATGGTTTGACCCCCTTAGGAAAGTGCTATCATAATGAAACATTCAGATCACTTACAACTCAATAGATTCTACCTTCCTGTAACGTTTCAGCCTGATTGGACCTTGTTTTCACACAAATGGACCCAGAATGATGTGAAATTGTGCTTCGTGCAACATAATTCTGGGTGCCATTTACAAACCATAAGTGCTAATGACTCCATTCCTTTTTGTGGTTGTAGGGGCTGTTGATTGGAGTACACTAAAACAAACCTAACCTCTCTAGGACATTCAGAAGTCAAGTTATAAGCCCACAAAGGTGTAACTGGACTACTTCTTTAAAGTGACACCAGGCCCGGTGACCTTTGGGACATGATTTTACCCCCTATAGGAATGTGCGATCATCTTGAAACGTTCAGATCACTTACAACTCAATAGATTCTACCTTCTTGTAGCGTTTCAGCCTGATTGGACCTTGTTTTCACACAAATGGACCCAGAATGATGTGAAATTGTGCTTCGTGCAACATAATTCTGGGTGCCATTTACAAACCATAAGTGCTAATGACTCCATTCCTTTTTGTGGTTGTAGGGGCTGTTGATTGGAGTACACTAAAACAAACCCGATCGCTCTAGGACATTCAGAAGCCAAGTTATAAGCCCACAAATGTGTAACTGGACTACTTCTTTAAATTGACACCAGATCCGGTGACCTTTGGGACATGGTGTGACCCCCTTAGGAAAATGCTATCATCATGAAACGTTCAGATCACTTACAACTCAATAGATTCTACCTTCCTGTAACGTTTCAGCCTGATTGGACCTTGTTTTCACACAAATGGACCCAGAATGATGTGAAATTGTGCTTCGTGCAACATTATTCTGGGTGCCATTTACAAACCATAAGTGCTAATGACTCCATTCCTTTTTGTGGTTGTAGGGGCTGTTGATTGGAGTACACTAAAACAACCCTGACCTCTCTAGGACATTCAGAAGCCAAGTTATAAGCCCACAAATGTGTAACTGGACTACTTCTTTAAAGTGACACCAGATCCGGTGACCTTTGGGACATGGTTTGACCCCCTTAGGAAAGTGCGATCATCATGAAACGTTCAGATCACTTACAACTCAATAGATTCTACCTTCCTGTAACGTTTCAGCCTGATTGGACCTTGTTTTCACACAAATGAACCCAGAATGATGTGAAATTGTGCTTCGTGCAACATAATTCTGGGTGCCATTTAAAAACCATAAGTGCTAATGACTCCATTCCTTTTTGTGGTTGTAGGGGCTGTTGATTGGAGTATACTAAAACAAACCTGATCCCTGTAGGACATTCAGAAGCCAAGTTATAAGCCCACAAATGTGTAACTGGACTACTTCTTTAGACACCAGATCCGGTGACCTTTGGGACATGGTTTGACCCCCTTAGGAAAGTGCTATCATCATGAAACGTTCAGATCACTTACAACTCAATAGATTCTACCTTCCTGTAACGTTTCAACCTGATTGGACCTTGTTTTCACACAAATGAACCCAGAATGATGTGAAATTGTGCTTCGTGCAACATAATTCTGGGTGCCATTTAAAAACCATAAGTGCTAATGTCTTCATTCCTTTTTGTGGTTGTAGGGGCTGTTGATTGGAGTATACTAAAACAAACCTGATCTCTCTAGGACATTCAGTAGCCAAGTTATAAGCCCACAAAGGTGTAACTGGACTACTTCTTTAAAGTGACACTTGGCCCGGTGACCTTTGGGACATGGTTTGACCCCCTATAGGAATGTGCGATCATCTTGAAACGTTCAGATCACTTACAACGCAATAGATTCTACCTTCTTGTAGCGTTTCAGCCGGATTGGACCTTGTTTTCACACAAATTGACCCAGAATGATGTGAAATTGTGCTCCGTGCAACATAATTCTGGGTGCCACTTACAAACTATAAGTGCTAATGACTCCATTCCTTTTTGTGGTTGTAGGGGCTGTTGATTGGAGTACATTAAAACAAACCTGATCTCTCTAGGACATTCAGAAGCCAAGTTATAAGCCCACAAAGGTGTAACTGGACTACTTCTTTAAAGTGACACCAGATCCGGTGACCTTTGGGACATGGTTTGACCCCCTTAGGAAAGGGCTATTATCATGAAACGTTCAGATCACTTACAACTCAATAGATTCTACCTTCCTGTAACGTTTCAGCCTGATTGGACCTTGTTTTCACACAAATGGACCCAGAATGATGTGAAATTGTGCTTCGTGCAACATAATTCTGGGTGCCATTTAAAAACCATAAGTGCTAATGACTCCATTCCTTTTTGTGGTTGTAGGGGCTGTTGATTGGAGTACACTAAAATAAACCTGATCTCTCTAGGACATTCAGAAGCCAAGTTATAAGCCCACAAATGTGTAACTGGACTACTTCTTTAAATTGACACCAGATCCGGTGACCTTTGGGACATGGTTTGACCCCATTAGGAAAGTGCTATCATCATGAAACGTTCAGATCACTTACAACTCAGTAGATTCTACCTTCCTGTAACGTTTCAGCCTGATTGGACCTTGTTTTCACACAAATGAACCCAGAATGATGTGAAATTGTGCTTCGTGCAACATAATCCTGGGTGCCATTTACAAACCATAAGTGCTAATATCTCCATTCCTTTTTGTGGTTGTATGGGCTGTTGATTGGAGTACATTAAAACAAACCTGATATCTCTAGGACATTCAGAAGCCAAGTTATAAGCCCACAAAGGTGTAATTGGACTACTTCTTTAAAGTGACACCAGATCCGGTGACCTTTGGGACATGGTTTGACCCCCTTAGGAAAGGGCTATTATCATGAAACGTTCAGATCACTTACAACTCAATAGATTCTACCTTCCTGTAACGTTTCAGCCTGATTGGACCTTGTTTTCACACAAATGGACCCAGAATGATCTGAAATTGTGCTTCGTGCAACATAATTCTGGGTGCCATTTAAAAACCATAAGTGCTAATGTCTCCATTCCTTTTTGTGGTTGTAGGGGCTGTTGATTGGAGTACACTAAAGCAAATCTGATCGCTCTAGGACATTCAGAAGCCAAGTTATAAGCCCACAAATATGTAACTGGACTACTTCTTTAAATTGACACCAGATCCGGTGACCTTTGGGACATTGTTTGACCCCCTTAGGAAAGTGCTATCATCATGAAACGTTCAAATCTGGTGTCTAAAGAAGTAGTCCAGTTACAAATTTGTGGGCTTATAACTTGGCTTCTAAATGTCCTAGAGAGATCAGGTTTGTTTTAGTATACTCCAATCAACAGCCCCTACAACCACAAAAAGGAATGGAGTCATTAGACTTATGGTTTTTAAATGGCACCCAGAATTATGTTGCACAAAGCACAATTTCACATCATTCTGGGTTCATTTGTGTGAAAACAAGGTCCAATCAGGCTGAAACGTTACAGGAAGGTAGAATCTATTGCGTTGTAAGTGATCTGAACGTTTCATGATGATAGCACTTTCCTAAGGGGGTCAAACCATGTCCCAAAGGTCACCGGATCTGGTGTCAATTTAAAGAAGTAGTCCAGTTACACATTTGTGGGCTTAAACCTTGGCTTCTGAATGTCCTAGAGCGATCAGGTTTGTTTTAGTGTACTCCAATCAACAGCCCCTACAACCACAAAAAGGAATGGAGACATTAGCACTTATGGTTTTTAAATGGCACCCAGAATTATGTTGCACGAAGCACAATTTCACATCATTCTGGGTTCATTTGTGTAAAAACAAGGTCCAATCAGGCTGAAACAATACAGGAAGGTAGAATCTATTGAGTTGTAAGTGATCTGAACGTTTCAAGATGATCGCACATTCCTATAGGGGGTCAAACCATGTCCCAAATGTCACAGGGCCTGGTGTCACTTTAAAGAATTAGTCCAGTTACACCTTTGTGGGCTTATAACTTGGCTTCTGAATGTCCTAGAGAGGTTAGGTTTGTTTTAGTGTACTCCAATCAAAAGCCCCTACAACCACAAAAAGGAATGGAGTCATTAGCACTTATGGTTTGTAAATGGCACCCAGAATTACGTTGCACGAAGCACAATTTCACATCATTCTGGGTTCATTTGTATGAAAACAAGGTCCAATAAGGCTGAAATGTTACAGGAAGGTAGAATCTATTGAGTTGTAAGTGATCTGAACGTTTCATGATGATAGCACTTTCCTAAGGGGGTCAAACCATGTCCCAAAGGTCACCGGATCTGGTGTCAATTTAAAGAAGTAGTCCAGTTACACATTTGTGGGCTTATAACTTGGCTTCTGAATGTCCTAGAGAGATCAGGTTTGTTTTAATGTACTCCAATCAACAGCCCCTACAACCACAAAAAGGAATGGAGTCATTAGCACTTATGGTTTGTAAGTGGCACCCAGAATTATGTTGCACGAAGCACAATTTCACATCATTCTGGGTCAATTTGTGTGAAAACAAGGTCCAATCCGGCTGAAACGCTACAAGAAGGTAGAATCTATTGAGTTGTAAGTGATCTGAACGTTTCAAGATGATCGCACATTCCTATAGGGGGTCAAACCATGTCCCAAAGGTCACCGGGCCAAGTGTCACTTTAAAGAAGTAGTCCAGTTACACCTTTGTGGGCTTATAACTTGGCTTCTGAATGTCCTAGAGAGGTCAGGTTTGTTTTAGTGTACTCCAATCAACAGTCCCTACAACTACAAAAAGGAATGGAGTCATTAGCACTTATGGTTTTTAAATGGCACCCAGAATTATGTTGCACGAAGCACAATTTCACATCATTCTGGGTTCATTTGTGTGAAAACAAGGTCCATTCAGGCTGAAACGTTACAGGAAGGTAGAATCTATTGAGTTGTAACTGATCTGAACGTTTCATGATGATAGCACTTTCCTAAGGGGGTCAAACCATGTCCCAAAGGTCACTGGATCTGGTGTCAATTTAAAGAAGTAGTCCAGTTACACATTTGTGGGCTTATAACTTGGCTTATGAATGTCCTAGAGAGATCAGGTTTGTTTTAATGTACTCCAATCAACAGCCCCTACAACCACAAAAAGGAATGGAGTCATTAGCACTTATGGTTTGTAAGTGGCACCCAGAATTATGTTGCACGAAGCACAATTTCACATCATTCTGGGTCAATTTGTGTGAAAACAAGGTCCAATTCGGCTGAAACGCTACAAGAAGGTAGAATCTTTTGAGTTGTAAGAGATCTGAACGTTTCAAGATGATCGCACATTCCTATAGGGGGTCAAACCATGTCCCAAAGGTCACCGGGCCAAGTGTCACTTTAAAGAAGTAGTCCAGTTACACCTTTGTGGACTTATAACTTGGCTTCTGAATGTCCTAGAGAGTTCAGGTTTGTTTTAGTGTACTCCAATCAACAGCCCCTACAACCACAAAAAGGAATGGAGTCATTAGCACTTATGGTTTGTAAATGGCACCCAGAATTATGTTGCACGAAGCACAATTTCACATCATTCTGGGTCCATTTGTGTGAAAACAAGGTCCAATCAGGCTGATACGTTACAAGAAGGTAGAATCTATTGAGTTGTAAGTGATCTGAACGTTTCATGATGATAGCACTTTCCTAAGGGGGTCAAACCATGTCCCAAAGGTCACCGGATCTGGTGTCAATTTAAAGAAGTAGTCCAGTTACACATTTGTGGGCTTATAACTTGGCTTCTGAATGTCCTAGA
Organism: Nothobranchius furzeri; assembly: GCF_043380555.1. Lineage (NCBI taxonomy): Eukaryota > Metazoa > Chordata > Actinopteri > Cyprinodontiformes > Nothobranchiidae > Nothobranchius > Nothobranchius furzeri. The sequence continues at coordinate 2,990,416 of NC_091746.1, read as the reverse complement.
GAGATCAGGTTTGTTTTAATGTACTCCAATCAACAGCCCCTACAACCACAAAAAGGAATGGAGTCATTAGCATTTATGGTTTGTAAATGGCACCCAGAATTATGTTGCACGAAGCACAATTTCACATCATTCTGGGTTCATTTGTGTGAAAACAAGGTCCAATCAGGCTGAAACGTTACATGAAGGTAGAATCTATTGAGTTGTAAGTGATCTGAAGGTTTCATGATGATAGCACTTTCCTAAGGGGGTCAAACCATGTCTCAAAGGTCACCGGATCTGGTGTCAATTTAAAGAAGTAGTCCAGTTACACATTTGTGGGCTTATAACTTGGCTTCTGAATGTCCTAGAGCGATCAGGTTTGTTTTAGTGTACTCCAATCAACAGCCCCTAGAACCACAAATAGGAATGGAGACATTAGCACTTATGGTTTTTAAATGGCACCCAGAATTATGTTGCACGAAGCACAATTTCACATCATTCTGGGTTCATTTGTGTGAAAACAAGGTCCAATCAGGCTGAAACGTTACAGGAAGGTAGAATCTATTGAGTTGTAAGTGATCTGAACGTTTCATGATGATAGCACTTTCCTAAGGGGGTCAAACCATGTCCCAAAGGTCACCGGATCTGGTGTCAATTTAAAGAAGTAGTCCAGTTACACATTTGTGGGCTTATAACTTGGCTTCTGAATGTCCTAGAGAGATCAGGTTTGTTTTAATGTACTCCAATCAACAGCCCCTACAACCACAAAAAGGAATGGAGTCATTAGCACTTATGGTTTGTAAGTGGCACCCAGAATTATGTTGCACGAAGCACAATTTCACATCATTCTGGGTCAATTTGTGTGAAAACAAGGTCCAATCCGGCTGAAACGCTACAAGAAGGTAGAATCTATTGAGTTGTAAGTGATCTGAACGTTTCAAGATGATCGCACATTCCTATAGGGGGTCAAACCATGTCCCAAAGGTCACCGGGCCAAGTGTCACTTTAAAGAAGTAGTCCAGTTACACCTTTGTGGGCTTATAACTTGGCTTCTGAATGTCCTAGAGAGGTCAGGTTTGTTTTAGTGTACTCCAATCAACAGTCCCTACAACTACAAAAAGGAATGGAGTCATTAGCACTTATGGTTTTTAAATGGCACCCAGAATTATGTTGCACGAAGCACAATTTCACATCATTCTGGGTTCATTTGTGTGAAAACAAGGTCCAATCAGGCTGAAACGTTACAGGAAGGTAGAATCTATTGAGTTGTAACTGATCTGAACGTTTCATGATGATAGCACTTTCCTAAGGGGGTCAAACCATGTCCCAAAGGTCACTGGATCTGGTGTCAATTTAAAGAAGTAGTCCAGTTACACATTTGTGGGCTTATAACTTGGCTTATGAATGTCCTAGAGAGATCAGGTTTGTTTTAATGTACTCCAATCAACAGCCCCTACAACCACAAAAAGGAATGGAGTCATTAGCACTTATGGTTTGTAAGTGGCACCCAGAATTATGTTGCACGAAGCACAATTTCACATCATTCTGGGTCAATTTGTGTGAAAACAAGGTCCAATTCGGCTGAAACGCTACAAGAAGGTAGAATCTTTTGAGTTGTAAGAGATCTGAACGTTTCAAGATGATCGCACATTCCTATAGGGGGTCAAACCATGTCCCAAAGGTCACCGGGCCAAGTGTCACTTTAAAGAAGTAGTCCAGTTACACCTTTGTGGGCTTATAACTTGGCTTCTGAATGTCCTAGAGAGTTCAGGTTTGTTTTAGTGTACTCCAATCAACAGCCCCTACAACCACAAAAAGGAATGGAGTCATTAGCACTTATGGTTTGTAAATGGCACCCAGAATTATGTTGCACGAAGCACAATTTCACATCATTCTGGGTCCATTTGTGTGAAAACAAGGTCCAATCAGGCTGATACGTTACAAGAAGGTAGAATCTATTGAGTTGTAAGTGATCTGAACGTTTCATGATGATAGCACTTTCCTAAGGGGGTCAAACCATGTCCCAAAGGTCACCGGATCTGGTGTCAATTTAAAGAAGTAGTCCAGTTACACATTTGTGGGCTTAAACCTTGGCTTCTGAATGTCCTAGAGCGATCAGGTTTGTTTTAGTGTACTCCAATCAACAGCCCCTACAACCACAAAAAGGAATGGAGACATTAGCACTTATGGTTTTTAAATGGCACCCAGAATTATGTTGCACGAAGCACAATTTCACATCATTCTGGGTTCATTTGTGTAAAAACAAGGTCCAATCAGGCTGAAACAATACAGGAAGGTAGAATCTATTGAGTTGTAAGTGATCTGAACGTTTCAAGATGATCGCACATTCCTATAGGGGGTCAAACCATGTCCCAAATGTCACAGGGCCTGGTGTCACTTTAAAGAATTAGTCCAGTTACACCTTTGTGGGCTTATAACTTGTCTTCTGATTGTCCTAGAGAGGTTAGGTTTGTTTTAGTGTACTCCAATCAAAAGCCCCTACAACCACAAAAAGGAATGGAGTCATTAGCACTTATGGTTTGTAAATGGCACCCAGAATTACGTTGCACGAAGCACAATTTCACATCATTCTGGGTTCATTTGTATGAAAACAAGGTCCAATAAGGCTGAAATGTTACAGGAAGGTAGAATCTATTGAGTTGTAAGTGATCTGAACGTTTCATGATGATAGCACTTTCCTAAGGGGGTCAAACCATGTCCCAAAGGTCACCGGATCTGGTGTCAATTTAAAGAAGTAGTCCAGTTACACATTTGTGGGCTTATAACTTGGCTTCTGAATGTCCTAGAGAGATCAGGTTTGTTTTAATGTACTCCAATCAACAGCCCCTACAACCACAAAAAGGAATGGAGTCATTAGCACTTATGGTTTGTAAGTGGCACCCAGAATTATGTTGCACGAAGCACAATTTCACATCATTCTGGGTCAATTTGTGTGAAAACAAGGTCCAATCCGGCTGAAACGCTACAAGAAGGTAGAATCTATTGAGTTGTAAGTGATCTGAACGTTTCAAGATGATCGCACATTCCTATAGGGGGTCAAACCATGTCCCAAAGGTCACCGGGCCAAGTGTCACTTTAAAGAAGTAGTCCAGTTACACCTTTGTGGGCTTATAACTTGGCTTATGAATGTCCTAGAGAGGTCAGGTTTGTTTTAGTGTACTCCAATCAACAGTCCCTACAACTACAAAAAGGAATGGAGTCATTAGCACTTATGGTTTTTAAATGGCACCCAGAATTATGTTGCACGAAGCACAATTTCACATCATTCTGGGTTCATTTGTGTGAAAACAAGGTCCATTCAGGCTGAAACGTTACAGGAAGGTAGAATCTATTGAGTTGTAACTGATCTGAACGTTTCATGATGATAGCACTTTCCTAAGGGGGTCAAACCATGTCCCAAAGGTCACTGGATCTGGTGTCAATTTAAAGAAGTAGTCCAGTTACACATTTGTGGGCTTATAACTTGGCTTATGAATGTCCTAGAGAGATCAGGTTTGTTTTAATGTACTCCAATCAACAGCCCCTACAACCACAAAAAGGAATGGAGTCATTAGCACTTATGGTTTGTAAGTGGCACCCAGAATTATGTTGCACGAAGCACAATTTCACATCATTCTGGGTCAATTTGTGTGAAAACAAGGTCCAATTCGGCTGAAACGCTACAAGAAGGTAGAATCTTTTGAGTTGTAAGAGATCTGAACGTTTCAAGATGATCGCACATTCCTATAGGGGGTCAAACCATGTCCCAAAGGTCACCGGGCCAAGTGTCACTTTAAAGAAGTAGTCCAGTTACACCTTTGTGGGCTTATAACTTGGCTTCTGAATGTCCTAGAGAGTTCAGGTTTGTTTTAGTGTACTCCAATCAACAGCCCCTACAACCACAAAAAGGAATGGAGTCATTAGCACTTATGGTTTGTAAATGGCACCCAGAATTATGTTGCACGAAGCACAATTTCACATCATTCTGGGTCCATTTGTGTGAAAACAAGGTCCAATCAGGCTGATACGTTACAAGAAGGTAGAATCTATTGAGTTGTAAGTGATCTGAACGTTTCATGATGATAGCACTTTCCTAAGGGGGTCAAACCATGTCCCAAAGGTCACCGGATCTGGTGTCAATTTAAAGAAGTAGTCCAGTTACACATTTGTGGGCTTATAACTTGGCTTCTGAATGTCCTAGAGAGATCAGGTTTGTTTTAATGTACTCCAATCAACAGCCCCTACAACCACAAAAAGGAATGGAGTCATTAGCATTTATGGTTTGTAAATGGCACCCAGAATTATGTTGCACGAAGCACAATTTCACATCATTCTGGGTTCATTTGTGTGAAAACAAGGTCCAATCAGGCTGAAACGTTACATGAAGGTAGAATCTATTGAGTTGTAAGTGATCTGAAGGTTTCATGATGATAGCACTTTCCTAAGGGGGTCAAACCATGTCTCAAAGGTCACCGGATCTGGTGTCAATTTAAAGAAGTAGTCCAGTTACACATTTGTGGGCTTATAACTTGGCTTCTGAATGTCCTAGAGCGATCAGGTTTGTTTTAGTGTACTCCAATCAACAGCCCCTAGAACCACAAAAAGGAATGGAGACATTAGCACTTATGGTTTTTAAATGGCACCCAGAATTATGTTGCACGAAGCACAATTTCACATCATTCTGGGTTCATTTGTGTGAAAACAAGGTCCAATCAGGCTGAAACGTTACAGGAAGGTAGAATCTATTGAGTTGTAAGTGATCTGAACGTTTCATGATGATAGCACTTTCCTAAGGGGGTCAAACCATGTCCCAAAGGTCACCGGATCTGGTGTCTAAAGAAGTAGTCCAGTTACATATTTGTGGGCTTATAACTTGGCTTCTGAATGTCCTACAGAGATCAGGTTTGTTTTAGTATACTCCAATCAACAGCCCCTACAACCACAAAAAGGAATGGAGTCATTAGCACTTATGGTTTTTAAATGGCACCCAGAATTATGTTGCACGAAGCACAATTTCACATCATTCTGGGTTCATTTGTGTGAAAACAAGGTCCAATCAGGCTGAAACGTTACAGGAAGGTAGAATCTATTGAGTTGTAAGTGATTTCAACATTTCATGATGATAGCACTTTCCTAAGGGGGTCAAACAATGTCCCAAAGGTCACCGGATCTGGTGTCAATTTAAAGAAGTAGTCCAGTTACACATTTGTGGGCTTATAACTTGGCTTCTGAATGTCCTAGAGCGATCAGGTTTGCTTTAGTGTACTCCAATCAACAGCCCCTACAACCACAAACATGAATGTAGACATTAGCACTTATGGTTTTTAAATGGCACCCAGAATTATGTTGCACGAAGCACAATTTCACATCATTCTGGGTCAATTTGTGTGAAAACAAGGTCCAATCCGGCTGAAACGCTACAAGAAGGTAGAATCTTTTGAGTTGTAAGTGATATGAACGTTTCAAGATGATCGCACATTCCTATAGGGGGTCAAACCATGTCCCAAAGGTCACCGGGCCAAGTGTCACTTTAAAGAAGTAGTCCAGTTACACCTTTGTGGGCTTATAACTTGGCTTCTGAATGTCCTAGAGAGATCAGGTTTGTTTTAGTATACTCCAATCAACAGCCCCTACAACCACAAAAAGGAATGGAGTCATTAGCACTTATGGTTTTTAAATCGCACCCAGAATTATGTTGCACGAAGCACAATTTCACATCATTCTGGGTCCATTTGTGTGAAAACAAGGTCCAATCATGCTGATACGTTACAAGAAGGTAGAATCTATTGAGTTGTAAGTGATCTGAACGTTGCATGATGATAGCACTTTCCTAAGGGGGTCAAACCATGTCCCAAAGGTCACCGGATCTGGTGTCAATTTAAAGAAGTAGTCCAGTTACACATTTGTGGGCTTATAACTTGGCTTCTGAATGTCCTAGAGAGATCAGGTTTGTTTTAATGTACTCCAATCAACAGCCCCTACAACCACAAAAAGGAATGGAGTCATTAGCATTTATGGTTTGTAAATGGCACCCAGAATTATGTTGCACGAAGCACAATTTCACCTCATTCTGGGTTCATTTGTGTGAAAACAAGGTCCAATCAGGCTGAAACGTTACATGAAGGTAGAATCTATTGAGTTGTAAGTGATCTGAAGGTTTCATGATGATAGCACTTTCCTAAGGGGGTCAAACAATGTCCCAAAGGTCACCGGATCTGGTGTCAATTTAAAAAGTAGTCCAGTTACACATTTGTGGGCTTATAACTTGGCTTCTGAATGTCCTAGAGCGATCAGGTTTGCTTTAGTGTACTCCAATCAACAGCCCCTACAACCACAAACAGGAATGTAGACATTAGCACTTATGGTTTTTAAATGGCACCCAGAATTATGTTGCACGAAGCACAATTTCACATCATTCTGGGTTCATTTGTGTGAAAACAAGGTCCAATCAGGCTGAAACAATACAGGAAGGTAGAATCTATTGAGTTGTAAGTGATCTGAACGTTTCAAGATGATCGCACATTCCTATATGGGGTAAAACCATGTCCCAAAGGTCACCGGGCCTGGTGTCACTTTAAATAAGTAGTCCAGTTACACCTTTGTGGGCTTATAACTTGGCTTCTGAATAACCAAGAGAGTTCAGGTTTGTTTTAGAGTACTCCAATTAACAGCCCCCATTACCACAAAAAGGAATGGAGTCATTAGCACTTATGGTTTGTAAATGGCACCCAGAATTATGTTGCACGAAGCAAAATTTCACATCTTTCTGGGTTCATTTGTGTGAAAACAAGGTCCAATCAGGCTGAAACGTTACAGGAAGGTAGACTCTATTGAGTTGTAAGTGATCTGAACGTTTCATGATGATAGCACTTTCCTAAGGGGGTCAAACCATGTCCCAAAGGTCACCGGATCTGGTGTCACTTTAAAGAAGTAGTCCAGTTACACATTTGTGGGCTTATAACTTGGCTTCTGAATGTCCTAGAGAGGTCAGGTTTGTTTTAGTGTACTCCAATCAACAGCCCCTACAACCACAAAAAGGAATGGAGTCATTAGCGCTTATGGTTTGTAAATGGCACCCAGAATTATGTTGCACGAAGCACAAATTCACATCATTCTGGGTCCATTTGTGTGAAAACAAGGTCCAATCAGGCTGAAACATTACAGGAAGGTAGAATCTATTAAGTTGTAAGTGATCTGAAGGTTTCATGATGATAGCTTTTCCCAAAGGGGGTCAAACCATGTCCCAAAGGTCACCGGATCTTGTGTCTAAAGAAGTAGTCCAGTTACAAATTTGTGGGCTTATAACTTGGCTTCTGAATGTCCTAGAGAGATCAGGTTTGTTTTAGTATACTCCAATCAACAGCCCCTACAACCACAAAAAGGAATGGAGTCATTAGCACTTATGGTTTGTAAATGGCACCCAGAATTATGTTGCACGAAGCACTATTTCACATCATTCTGGGTCCATTTGTGTGAAAACAAGGTCCAATCAGGCTGAAACGTTACAAAAAGGTAGAATCTATTGAGTTGTAAGTGATCTGAACATTTCATGATGATAGCACTTTCCTAAGGGGGTCAAACCATGTCCCGAAGGTCACCGGATCTGGTGTCAATTTAAAGAAGTAGTCCAGTTACACATTTGTGGGCTTAAACCTTGGCTTCGGAATGTCCTAGAGCGATCAGGTTTGTTTTAGTGTACTCCAATCAACAGCCCCTACAACCACAAAAAGGAATGGAGACATTAGCACTTATGGTTTTTAAATGGCACCCAGAATTATGTTGCACGAAGCACAATTTCACATCATTCTGGGTTCATTTGTGTAAAAACAAGGTCCAATCAGGCTGAAACAATACAGGAAGGTAGAATCTATTGAGTTGTAAGTGATCTGAACGTTTCAAGATGATCGCACATTCCTATAGGGGGTCAAACCATGTCCCAAATGTCACCGGGCCTGGTGTCACTTTAAAGAAGTAGTCCAGTTACACCTTTATGGGCTTATAACTTGGCTTCTGAATATCCTAGAGAGGTTAGGTTTGTTTTAGTGTACTCCAATCAAAAGCCCCTACAACCACAAAAAGGAATGGAGTCATTAGCACTTATGGTTTGTAAATGGCACCCAGAATTACGTTGCACGAAGCACAATTTCACATCATTCTGGGTTCATTTGTATGAAAACAAGGTCCAATCAGGCTGAAATGTTACAGGAAGGTAGAATCTATTGAGTTGTAAGTGATCTGAACGTTTCATGATGATAGCACTTTCCTAAGGGGGTCAAACCATGTCCCAAAGGTCACCGGATCTGGTGTCAATTTAAAGAAGTAGTCCAGTTACACATTTGTGGGCTTATAACTTGGCTTCTGAATGTGCTAGAGCGATCAGGTTTGTTTTAGTGTACTCCAATCAACAGCCCCTACAACCACAAAAAGGAATGGAGTCATTAGCACTTATGGTTTTTAAATGTCACCCAGAATTATGTTGCACGAAGCACAATTTCACATCATTCTGGGTTCATTTGTGTGAAAACAAGGTCCAATCAGGCTGAAACGTTACAGGAAGGTAGAATCTATTGAGTTGTAAGTGATCTGAACATTTCATGATGATAGCACTTTCCTAAGGGGGTCAAACCATGTCCCAAATGTCACCGGATCTGGTGTCAATTTAAAGTAGTAGTCCAGTTACACATTTGTGGGCTTATAACTTGGCTTTTGAATGTCCTAGAGAGGTCAGGTTTGTTTTAATGTACTCCAATCAACAGCCCCTACAACCACAAAAAGGAATGGAGTCATTAGCATTTATGGTTTGTAAATGGGACCCAGAATTATGTTGCACGAAGCACAATTTCACATCATTCTGGGTCCATTTGTGTGAAAACAAGGTCCAATCAGGCTGAAACGTTACAGGAAGGTAGAATCTATTGAGTTGTGAGTGATCTGAACGTTTCATGATGATAGCACTTTCCTAAGGGGGTCAAACCATGTCCCAAAGGTCACCGGATCTGGTGTCAATTTAAAGAAGTAGTCCAGTTACACATTTGTGGGCTTATAACTTGGCTTCTGAATGTCCTAGAGAGGTCAGGTTTGTTTTAGTGTACTCCAATCAACAGCCCCTACAACCACAAAAAGGAATGGAGTCATTAGCGCTTATGGTTTGTAAATGGCACCCAGAATTATGTTGCACGAAGCACAATTTCACATCATTCTGGGTCCATTTGTGTGAAAACAAGGTCCAATAAGGCTGAAACATTACAGGAAGGTAGAATCTATTAAGTTGTAAGTGATCTGAACGTTTAATGATGATAGCTTTTCCCTAAGGGGGTCAAACCATGTCCCAAAGGTCACCGGATCTGGTGTCTAAAGAAGTAGTCCAGTTACAAATTTGTGGGCTTATAACTTGGCTTCTGAATGTCCTAGAGAGATCAGGTTTGTTTTAGTATACTCCAATCAACAGCCCCTACAACCACAAAAAGGAATGGAGTCATTAGCACTTATGGTTTTTAAATGGCACCCAGAATTATGTTGCACGAAGCACAATTTCACATCATTTTGGGTTCATTTGTGTGAAAACAAGGTCCAATCAGGCTGAAACGTTACAGGAAGGTAGAATCTATTAAGTTGTAAGTGATCTGAACATTTCATGATGATAGCACTTTCCTAAGGGGGTCAAACCATGTCCCAAATGTCACCGGATCTGGTGTCAATTTAAAGTAGTAGTCCAGTTACACATTTGTGGGCTTATAACTTGGCTTTTGAATGTCCTAGAGAGGTCAGGTTTGTTTTAATGTACTCCAATCAACAGCCCCTACAACCACAAAAAGGAATGGAGTCATTAGCACTTATGGTTTGTAAATGGCACCCAGAATTATGTTGCACGAAGCAAAATTTCACATCATTCTGGGTTCATTTGTGTGAAAACAAGGTCCAATCAGGCTGAAACGTTACAGGAAGGTAGAATCTATTGAGTTGTAAGTGATCTGAACGTTTCATGATGATAGCACTTTCCTAAGGGGGTCAAACCATGTCCCAAAGGTCACCGGATCTGGTGTCACTTTAAAGAAGTAGTCCAGTTACACATTTGTGGGCTTATAACTTGGCTTCTGAATGTCCTAGAGAGGTCAGGTTTGTTTTAGTGTACTCCAATCAACAGCCCCTACAACCACAAAAAGGAATGGAGTCATTAGCGCTTATGGTTTCTAAATGGCACCCAGAATTATGTTGCACGAAGCACAATTTCACATCATTCTGGGTCCATTTGTGTGAAAACAAGGTCCAATAAGGCTGAAACATTACAGGAAGGTAGAATCTATTAAGTTGTAAGTGATCTGAACGTTTAATGATGATAGCTTTTCCCTAAGGGGGTCAAACCATGTCCCAAAGGTCACCGGATCTGGTGTCTAAAGAAGTAGTCCAGTTACAAATTTGTGGGCTTATAACTTGGCTTCTGAATGTCCTAGAGAGATCAGGTTTGTTTTAGTATACTCCAATCAACAGCCCCTACAACCACAAAAAGGAATGGAGTCATTAGCACTTATGGTTTTTAAATGGCACCCAGAATTATGTTGCACAAAGCACAATTTCACATCATTCTGGGTTCATTTGTGTGAAAACAAGGTACAATCAGGCTGAAACGTTACAGGAAGGTAGAATCTATTGAGTTGTAAGTGATCTGAACATTTCATGATGATAGCACTTTCCTAAGGGGGTCAAACCATGTCCCAAATGTCACCGGATCTGGTGTCAATTTAAAGTAGTAGTCCAGTTACACATTTGTGGGCTTATAACTTGGCTTTTGAATGACCTAGAGAGGTCAGGTTTGTTTTAATGTACTCCAATAAACAGCCCCTACAACCACAAAAAGGAATGGAGTCATTAGCACTTATGGTTTGTAAATGGCACCCAGAATTATGTTGCACGAAGCACAATTTCACATCATTCTGGGTTCATTTGTGTGAAAACAAGGTCCAACCAGGCTGAAACGTTACAGGAAGGTAGAATCTATTGAGTTGTAAGTGATCTGAACGTTTCATGATGATAGCACTTTCCTAAGGGGGTCAAACCATGTCCCAAAGGTCACCGGATCTGGTGTCACTTTAAAGAAGTAGTCCAGTTACACATTTGTGGTCTTATAACTTGGCTTCTGAATGTCCTAGAGAGGTCAGGTTTGTTTTAGTGTACTCCAATCAACAGCCCCTACAACCACAAAAAGGAATGGAGTCATTAGCGCTTATGGTTTGTAAATGGCACCCAGAATTATGTTGCACGAAGCACAATTTCACATCATTCTGGGTCCATTTGTGTGAAAACAAGGTCCAATCAGGCTGAAACATTACAGGAAGGTAGAATCTATTAAGTTGTAAGTGATCTGAACGTTTAATGATGATAGCTTTTCCCTAAGGGGGTCAAACCATGTCCCAAAGGTCACCGGATCTGGTGTCTAAAGAAGTAGTCCAGTTACAAATGTGTGGGCTTATAACTTGGCTTCTGAATGTCCTAGAGAGATCAGGTTTGTTTTAGTATACTCCAATCAACAGCCCCTACAACCACAAAAAGGAATGGAGTAATTAGACTAATGGTTTTTAAATGGCACCCAGAATTATGTTGCACGAAGCACAATTTCACATCATTCTGGGTTCATTTGTGTGAAAACAAGGTCCAATCAGGCTGAAACGTTACAGGAAGGTAGAATCTATTGCGTTGTAAGTGATCTGAACGTTTCATGATGATAGCACTTTCCTAAGGGGGTCAAACCATGTCCCAAAGGTCACCGGATCTGGTGTCAATTTAAAGTAGTAGTCCAGTTACACATTTGTGGGCTTAAACCTTGGCTTCTTAATGTCCTAGAGTGATCAGGTTTGTTTTAGTGTACTCCAATGAACAGCCCCTACAACCACAAAAAGGAATTGAGACATTAGCACTTATGGTTTTTAAATGGCACCCAGAATTATGTTGCACGAAGCACAATTTCACATCATTCTGGGTTCATTTGTGTAAAAACAAGGTCCAATCAGGCTGAAACAATACAGGAAGGTAGAATCTATTGAGTTGTAAGTGATCTGAACATTTCAAGATGATCGCACATTCCTATAGGGGGTCAAACCATGTCCCAAATGTCACCGGGCCTGGTGTCACTTTAAAGAAATAGTCCAGTTACACCTTTGTGGGCTTATAACTTGGCTTCTGAATGTCCTAGAGAGGTTAGGTTTGTTTTAGTGTACTCCAATCAAAAGCCCCTACAACCACAAAAAGGAATGGAGTCATTAGCACTTATGGTTTGTAAATGGCACCCAGAATTACGTTGCACGAAGCACAATTTCACATCATTCTGGGTTCATTTGTATGAAAACAAGGTCCAATCAGGCTGAAATGTTACAGGAAGGTAGAATCTATTGAGTTGTAAGTGATCTGAACGTTTCATGATGATAGCACTTTCCTAAGGGGGACAAACCATGTCCCAAAGGTCACTGGATCTGGTGTCAATTTAAAGAAGTAGTCCAGTTACACATTTGTGGGCTTATAACTTGGCTTCTTAATGTCCTAGAGCGATCAGGTTTGTTTTAGTGTACTCCAATCAACAGCCCCTACAACCACAAAAAGGAATGGAGTCATTAGCACTTATGGTTTGTAAATGGCACCCAGAATTATGTTGCACAAAGCACAATTTCACATCATTCTGGGTCCATTTGTGTGAAAACAAGGTCCAATCAGGCTGAAACATTACATGAAGGTAGAATCTATTAAGTTGTAAGTGATCTGAACGTTTCATGATGATAGCACTTCCCTAAGGGGGTCAAACCATGTCCCAAAGGTCACCGGATCTGGTGTCTAAAGAAGTAGTGCAGTTACACATTTGTGGGCTTATAACTTGGCTTCTGAATGTCCTAGAGAGATCAGGTTTGTTTTAGTATACTCCAATCAACAGTCCCTACAACCACAAAAATGAATGGAGTCATTAGCACTTATGGTTTTTAAATGGCACCCAGAATTATGTTGCACGAAGCACAATTTCACATCATTCTGGGTTCATTTGTGTGAAAACAAGGTCCAATCAGGCTGAAACGTTACAGGAAGGTATAATCTATTGAGTTGTAAGTGATCTGAACGTTTCATGATGATAGCACTTTCCTAAGGGGGTCAAACCATGTCCCAAAGGTCACCGGATCTGGTGTCTAAAGAAGTAGTCCAGTTACAAATGTGTGGGCTTATAACTTGGCTTCTGAATGTCCTAGAGAGATCAGGTTTGTTTTAGTATACTCCAATCAACAGCCCCTACAACCACAAAAAGGAATGGAGTAATTAGACTAATGGTTTTTAAATGGCACCCAGAATTATGTTGCACGAAGCACAATTTCACATCATTCTGGGTTCATTTGTGTGAAAACAAGGTCCAATCAGGCTGAAACGTTACAGGAAGGTAGAATCTATTGCGTTGTAAGTGATCTGAACGTTTCATGATGATAGCACTTTCCTAAGGGGGTCAAACCATGTCCCAAAGGTCACCGGATCTGGTGTCAATTTAAAGTAGTAGTCCAGTTACACATTTGTGGGCTTAAACCTTGGCTTCTTAATGTCCTAGAGTGATCAGGTTTGTTTTAGTGTACTCCAATGAACAGCCCCTACAACCACAAAAAGGAATTGAGACATTAGCACTTATGGTTTTTAAATGGCACCCAGAATTATGTTGCACGAAGCACAATTTCACATCATTCTGGGTTCATTTGTGTAAAAACAAGGTCCAATCAGGCTGAAACAATACAGGAAGGTAGAATCTATTGAGTTGTAAGTGATCTGAACATTTCAAGATGATCGCACATTCCTATAGGGGGTCAAACCATGTCCCAAATGTCACCGGGCCTGGTGTCACTTTAAAGAAATAGTCCAGTTACACCTTTGTGGGCTTATAACTTGGCTTCTGAATGTCCTAGAGAGGTTAGGTTTGTTTTAGTGTACTCCAATCAAAAGCCCCTACAACCACAAAAAGGAATGGAGTCATTAGCACTTATGGTTTGTAAATGGCACCCAGAATTACGTTGCACGAAGCACAATTTCACATCATTCTGGGTTCATTTGTATGAAAACAAGGTCCAATCAGGCTGAAATGTTACAGGAAGGTAGAATCTATTGAGTTGTAAGTGATCTGAACGTTTCATGATGATAGCACTTTCCTAAGGGGGACAAACCATGTCCCAAAGGTCACTGGATCTGGTGTCAATTTAAAGAAGTAGTCCAGTTACACATTTGTGGGCTTATAACTTGGCTTCTTAATGTCCTAGAGCGATCAGGTTTGTTTTAGTGTACTCCAATCAACAGCCCCTACAACCACAAAAAGGAATGGAGTCATTAGCACTTATGGTTTGTAAATGGCACCCAGAATTATGTTGCACAAAGCACAATTTCACATCATTCTGGGTCCATTTGTGTGAAAACAAGGTCCAATCAGGCTGAAACATTACATGAAGGTAGAATCTATTAAGTTGTAAGTGATCTGAACGTTTCATGATGATAGCACTTCCCTAAGGGGGTCAAACCATGTCCCAAAGGTCACCGGATCTGGTGTCTAAAGAAGTAGTGCAGTTACACATTTGTGGGCTTATAACTTGGCTTCTTAATGTCCTAGAGCGATCAGGTTTGTTTTAGTGTACTCCAATCAACAGCCCCTACAACCACAAAAAGGAATGGAGTCATTAGCACTTATGGTTTGTAAATGGCACCCAGAATTATGTTGCACAAAGCACAATTTCACATCATTCTGGGTCCATTTGTGTGAAAACAAGGTCCAATCAGGCTGAAACGTTACAGGAAGGTATAATCTATTGAGTTGTAAGTGATCTGAACGTTTCATGATGATAGCACTTTCCTAAGGGGGTCAAACCATGTCCCAAAGGTCACCGGATCTGGTGTCACTTTAAAGAAGTAGTCCAGTTACACATTTGTGGGCTTATAACTTGGCTTCTGAATGTCCTAGAGAGGTCAGGTTTGTTTTAGTGTACTCCAATCAACAGCCCCTACAACCACAAAAAGGAATGGAGTCATTAGCACTTATGGTTTGTAAATGGCACCCAGAATTATGTTGCACGAAGCACAATTTCACATCATTCTGGGTCCATTTGTGTGAAAACAATGTCCAATCAGGCTGAAACATTACAGGAAGGTAGAATCTATTAAGTTGTAAGTGATCTGAACGTTTCATGATGATAGCACTTCCCTAAGGGGGTCAAACCATGTCCCAAAGGTCACCGGATCTGGTGTCTAAAGAAGTAGTCCAGTTACAAATTTGTGGGCTTATAACTTGGCTTCTAAATGTCCTAGAGAGATCAGGTTTGTTTTAGTATACTCCAATCAACAGCCCCTACAACCACAAAAAGGAATGGAGTCATTAGACTTATGGTTTTTAAATGGCACCCAGAATTATGTTGCACGAAGCACAATTTCACATCATTCTGGGTTCATTTGTGTGAAAACAAGGTCCAATCAGGCTGAAACAATACAGGAAGGTAGAATCTATTGAGTTGTAAGTGATCTGAACGTTTCATGATGATAGCGCTTTCCTAAGGGGGTCAAACCATGTCCCAAAGGTCACCGGATCTGGTGTCAATTTAAAGAAGTAGTCCAGTTACACATTTGGGGGCTTATAACTTGGCTTCTGAATGTCCTAGAGAGATCAGGTTTGTTTTAGTATACTCCAATCCACAGCCCCTACAACCACAAAAAGGAATGGAGTCATTAGCACTTATGGTTTTTAAATGGCACCCAGAATTATGTTGCACGAAGCACAATTTCACATCATTCTGGGTTCATTTGTGTGAAAACAAGGTCCAATCAGGCTGAAACGTTACAGGAAGGTAGAATCTATTGAGTTGTAAGTGATCTGAACGTTTCATGATGATAGCACTTTCCTAAGGGGGTCAAACCATGTCCCAAAGGTCACCGGATCTGGTGTCACTTTAAAGAAGTAGTCCAGTTACACATTTGTGGGCTTACAACTTGGCTTCTGATTGTCCTAGAGAGGTCAGGTTTGTTTTAGTGTACTCCAATCAACAGTCCCTACAACTACAAAAAGGAATGGAGTCATTAGCACTTATGGTTTTTAAATGGCACCCAGAATTATGTTGCACGAAGCACAATTTCACATCATTCTGGGTTCATTTGTGTGAAAACAAGGTCCAATCAGGCTGAAACGTTACAAGAAGGTAGAATCTATTGAGTTGTAACTGATCTGAACGTTTCATGATGATAGCACTTTCCTAAGGGGGTCAAACCATGTCCCAAAGGTCACTGGATCTGGTGTCAATTTAAAGAAGTAGTCCAGTTACACATTTGTGGGCTTATAACTTGGCTTATGAATGTCCTAGAGAAATCAGGTTTGTTTTAATGTACTCCAATCAACAGCCCGTACAACCACAAAAAGGAATGGAGTCATTAGCACTTATGGTTTGTAAGTGGCACCCAGAATTATGTTGCACGAAGCACAATTTCACATCATTCTGGGTCAATTTGTGTGAAAACAAGGTCCAATCCGGCTGAAACGCTACAAGAAGGTAGAATCTATTGAGTTGTAAGTGATCTGAACGCTTCAAGATGATCGCACATTCCTATAGGGGGTCAAACCATGTCCCAAAGGTCACCGGGCCAAGTGTCACTTTAAAGAAGTAGTCCAGTTACACCTTTGTGGGCTTATAACTTGGCTTCTGAATGTCCTAGAGAGATCAGGTTTGTTTTAGTATACTCCAATCAACAGCCCCTACAACCACAAAAATGAATGGAGTCATTAGCACTTATGGTTTTTAAATGGCACCCAGAATTATGTTGCACAAAGCACAATTTCACATCATTCTGGGTCCATTTGTTTGAAAACAAGGTCCAATCAGGCTGATACGTTACAAGAAGGTAGAATCTATTGAGTTGTAAGTGATCTGAACGTTTCATGATGATAGCACTTTCCTAAGGGGGTCAAACCATGTCCCAAAGGTCACCGGATCTGGTGTCAATTTAAAGAAGTAGTCTAGTTACACATTTGTGGGCTTATAACTTGGCTTCTGAATGTCCTAGAGAGATCAGGTTTGTTTTAATGTACTCCAATCAACAGCCCCTACAACCACAAGAAGGAATTGAGTCATTAGCATTTATGGTTTGTAAATGGCACCCAGAATTATGTTGCACGAAGCACAATTTCACATCATTCTGGGTTCATTTGTGTGAAAACAAGGTCCAGTCAGGCTGAAACGTTACATGAAGGTAGAATCTATTGAGTTGTAAGTGATCTGAAGGTTTCATGATGATAGCACTTTCCTAAGGGGGTCAAACAATGTCTCAAAGGTCACCGGATCTGGTGTCAATTTAAAGAATTAGTCCAGTTACACATTTGTGGGCTTATAACTTGGCTTCTGAATGTCCTAGAGCGATCAGGTTTGTTTTAGTGTTCTCCAATCAACAGCCCCTAGAACCACAAAAAGGAATGGAGACATTAGCACTTATGGTTTTTAAATGGCACCCAGAATTATGTTGCACGAAGCACAATTTCACATCATTCTGGGTTCATTTGTGTGAAAACAAGGTCCAATCAGGCTGAAACGTTACAGGAAGGTAGAATCTATTGAGTTGTAAGTGATCTGAACGTTTCATGATGATAGTACTTTCCTAAGGGGGTCAAACCATGTCCCAAAGGTCACCGGATCTGGTGTCTAAAGAAGTAGTCCAGTTACACATTTGTGGGTTTATAACTTGGCTTCTGAATGTCCTACAGAGATCAGGTTTGTTTTAGTATACTCCAATCAACAGCCCCTACAACCACAAAAAGGAATGGAGTCATTAGCACAAATGGTTTTTAAATGGCACCCAGAATTATGTTGCACGAAGCACAATTTCACATCATTCTGGGTTCATTTGTGTGAAAACAAGGTCCAATCAGGCTGAAACGTTACAGGAAGGTAGAATCTATTGAGTTGTAAGGGATTTGAACGTTTCATGATGATAGCACTTTCCTAAGGGGGTCAAACAATGTCCCAAAGGTCACCGGATCTGGTGTCAATTTAAAGAAGTAGTCCAGTTACACATTTGTGGGCTTATAACTTGGCTTCTGAATGTCCTAGAGCGATCAGGTTTGCTTTAGTGTACTCCAATCAACAGCCCCTACAACCACAAACAGGAATGTAGACATTAGCACTTATGGTTTTTAAATGGCACCCAGAATTATGTTGCACGAAGCACAATTTCACATCATTCTGGGTTCATTTGTGTGAAAACAAGGTCCAATCAGGCTGAAACAATACAGGAAGGTAGAATCTATTGAGTTGTAAGTGATCTGAACGTTTCATGATGATCGCACTTTCCTAAGGGGGTCAAACCATGTCCCAAAGGTCACCGGATCTGGTGTCACTTTAAAGAAGTAGTCCAGTTACACATTTGTGGGCTTATAACTTGGCTTCTGAATGTCCTAGAGAGGTCAGGGTTGTTTTAGTGTACTCCAATCAACAGCCCCTACAACCACAAAAAGGAATGGAGTCATTAGCACTTATGGTTTGTAATTGGCACCCAGAATTATGTTGCACGAAGCACAATTTCACATCATTCTGGGTCCATTTGTGTGAAAACAAGGTCCAATCAGGCTGAAACGTTACATGAAGGTAGAATCTATTGAGTTGTAAGTGATCTGAAGGTTTCATGATGATAGCACTTTCCTAAGGGGGTCAAACAATGTCTCAAAGGTCACCGGATCTGGTGTCAATTTAAAGAAGTAGTCCAGTTACACATTTGTGGGCTTATAACTTGGCTTCTGAATGTCCTAGAGCGATCAGGTTTGTTTTAGTGTTCTCCAATCAACAGCCCCTAGAACCACAAAAAGGAATGGAGACATTAGCACTTATGGTTTTTAAATGGCACCCAGAATTATGTTGCACGAAGCACAATTTCACATCATTCTGGGTTCATTTGTGTGAAAACAAGGTCCAATCAGGCTGAAACGTTACAGGAAGGTAGAATCTATTGAGTTGTAAGTGATCTGAACGTTTCATGATGATAGTACTTTCCTAAGGGGGTCAAACCATGTCCCAAAGGTCACCGGATCTGGTGTCTAAAGAAGTAGTCCAGTTACACATTTGTGGGCTTATAACTTGGCTTCTGAATGTCCTAGAGCGATCAGGTTTGTTTTAGTGTTCTCCAATCAACAGCCCCTAGAACCACAAAAAGGAATGGAGACATTAGCACTTATGGTTTTTAAATGGCACCCAGAATTATGTTGCACGAAGCACAATTTCACATCATTCTGGGTTCATTTGTGTGAAAACAAGGTCCAATCAGGCTGAAACGTTACAGGAAGGTAGAATCTATTGAGTTGTAAGTGATCTGAACGTTTCATGATGATAGTACTTTCCTAAGGGGGTCAAACCATGTCCCAAAGGTCACCGGATCTGGTGTCTAAAGAAGTAGTCCAGTTACACATTTGTGGGTTTATAACTTGGCTTCTGAATGTCCTACAGAGATCAGGTTTGTTTTAGTATACTCCAATCAACAGCCCCTACAACCACAAAAAGGAATGGAGTCATTAGCACATATGGTTTTTAAATGGCACCCAGAATTATGTTGCACGAAGCACAATTTCACATCATTCTGGGTTCATTTGTGTGAAAACAAGGTCCAATCAGGCTGAAACGTTACAGGAAGGTAGAATCTATTGAGTTGTAAGGGATTTGAACGTTTCATGATGATAGCACTTTCCTAAGGGGGTCAAACAATGTCCCAAAGGTCACCGGATCTGGTGTCAATTTAAAGAAGTAGTCCAGTTACACATTTGTGGGCTTATAACTTGGCTTCTGAATGTCCTAGAGCGATCAGGTTTGCTTTAGTGTACTCCAATCAACAGCCCCTACAACCACAAACAGGAATGTAGACATTAGCACTTATGGTTTTTAAATGGCACCCAGAATTATGTTGCACGAAGCACAATTTCACATCATTCTGGGTTCATTTGTGTGAAAACAAGGTCCAATCAGGCTGAAACAATACAGGAAGGTAGAATCTATTGAGTTGTAAGTGATCTGAACGTTTCATGATGATCGCACTTTCCTAAGGGGGTCAAACCATGTCCCAAAGGTCACCGGATCTGGTGTCACTTTAAAGAAGTAGTCCAGTTACACATTTGTGGGCTTATAACTTGGCTTCTGAATGTCCTAGAGAGGTCAGGGTTGTTTTAGTGTACTCCAATCAACAGCCCCTACAACCACAAAAAGGAATGGAGTCATTAGCACTTATGGTTTGTAATTGGCACCCAGAATTATGTTGCACGAAGCACAATTTCACATCATTCTGGGTCCATTTGTGTGAAAACAAGGTCCAATCAGGCTGAAACGTTACATGAAGGTAGAATCTATTGAGTTGTAAGTGATCTGAAGGTTTCATGATGATAGCACTTTCCTAAGGGGGTCAAACAATGTCTCAAAGGTCACCGGATCTGGTGTCAATTTAAAGAAGTAGTCCAGTTACACATTTGTGGGCTTATAACTTGGCTTCTGAATGTCCTAGAGCGATCAGGTTTGTTTTAGTGTTCTCCAATCAACAGCCCCTAGAACCACAAAAAGGAATGGAGACATTAGCACTTATGGTTTTTAAATGGCACCCAGAATTATGTTGCACGAAGCACAATTTCACATAATTCTGGGTTCATTTGTGTGAAAACAAGGTCCAATCAGGCTGAAACGTTACAGGAAGGTAGAATCTATTGAGTTGTAAGTGATCTGAACGTTTCATGATGATAGTACTTTCCTAAGGGGGTCAAACCATGTCCCAAAGGTCACCGGATCTGGTGTCTAAAGAAGTAGTCCAGTTACACATTTGTGGGCTTATAACTTGGCTTCTGAATGTCCTACAGAGATCAGGTTTGTTTTAGTATACTCCAATCAACAGCCCCTACAACCACAAAAAGGAATGGAGTCATTAGCACTTATGGTTTTTAAATGGCACCCAGAATTATGTTGCACGAAGCACAATTTCACATCATTCTGGGTTCATTTGTGTGAAAACAAGGTCCAATCAGGCTGAAACGTTACAGGAAGGTAGAATCTATTGAGTTGTAAGGGATTTGAACGTTTCATGATGATAGCACTTTCCTAAGGGGGTCAAACAATGTCCCAAAGGTCACCGGATCTGGTGTCAATTTAAAGAAGTAGTCCAGTTACACATTTGTGGGCTTATAACTTGGCTTCTGAATGTCCTAGAGCGATCAGGTTTGCTTTAGTGTACTCCAATCAACAGCCCCTACAACCACAAACAGGAATGTAGACATTAGCACTCATGGTTTTTAAATGGCACCCAGAATTATGTTGCACGAAGCACAATTTCACATCATTCTGGGTTCATTTGTGTGAAAACAAGGTCCAATCAGGCTGAAACAATACAGGAAGGGAGAATCTATTGAGTTGTAAGTGATCTGAACGTTTCATGATGATCGCACTTTCCTAAGGGGGTCAAACCATGTCCCAAAGGTCACCGGATCTGGTGTCACTTTAAAGAAGTAGTCCAGTTACACATTTGTGGGCTTATAACTTGGCTTCTGAATGTCCTAGAGAGGTCAGGGTTGTTTTAATGTACTCCAATCAACAGCCCCTACAACCACAAAAAGGAATGGAGTCATTAGCACTTATGGTTTGTAATTGGCACCCAGAATTATGTTGCACGAAGCACAATTTCACATCATTCTGGGTCCATTTGTGTGAAAACAAGGTCCAATCAGGCTGAAACGTTACAGGAAGGTAGAATCTATTAAGTTGTAAGTGATCTGAACGTTTAATGATGATAGCTTTTCCCTAAGGGGGTCAAACCATGTCCCAAAGGTCACCGGATCTGGTGTCTAAAGAAGTAGTCCAGTTACAAATTTGTGGGCTTATAACTTGGCTTCTGAATGTCCTAGAGAGATCAGGTTTGTTTTAGTATACTCCAATCAACAGCCCCTACAACCACAAAAAGGAATGGAGTCATTAGCACTTATGGTTTTTAAATGGCACCCAGAATTATGTTGCACGAAGCACAATTTCACATCATTCTGGGTTCATTTGTGTGAAAACAAGGTCCAATCAGGCTGAAACGTTACAGGAAGGTAGAATCTATTGAGTTGTAAGTGATCTGAACATTTCATGATGATAGCACTTTCCTAAGGGGGTCAAACCATGTCCCAAATGTCACCGGATCTGGTGTCAATTTAAAGTAGTAGTCCAGTTACACATTTGTGGGCTTATAACTTGGCTTTTGAATGTCCTAGAGAGGTCAGGTTTGTTTTAATGTACTCCAATCAACAGCCCCTACAACCACAAAAAGGAATGGAGTCATTAGCAGTTATGGTTTGTAAATGGCACCCAGAATTATGTTGCACGAAGCAAAATTTCACATCATTCTGGGTTCATTTGTGTGAAAACAAGGTCCAACCAGGCTGAAACGTTACAGGAAGGTAGAATCTATTGAGTTGTAAGTGATCTGAACGTTTCATGATGATAGCACTTTCCTAAGGGGGTCAAACCATGTCCCAAAGGTCACCGGATCTGGTGTCACTTTAAAGAAGTAGTCCAGTTACACATTTGTGGTCTTATAACTTGGCTTCTGAATGTCCTAGAGAGGTCAGGTTTGTTTTAGTGTACTCCAATCAACAGCCCCTACAACCACAAAAAGGAATGGAGTCATTAGCGCTTATGGTTTGTAAATGGCACCCAGAATTATGTTGCACGAAGCACAATTTCACATCATTCTGGGTCCATTTGTGTGAAAACAAGGTCCAATCAGGCTGAAACATTACAGGAAGGTAGAATCTTTTAAGTTGTAAGTGATCTGAACGTTTAATGATGATAGCTTTTCCCTAAGGGGGTCAAACCATGTCCCAAAGGTCACCGGATCTGGTGTCTAAAGAAGTAGTCCAGTTACAAATGTGTGGGCTTATAACTTGGCTTCTGAATGTCCTAGAGAGATCAGGTTTGTTTTAGTATACTCCAATCAACAGCCCCTACAACCACAAAAAGGAATGGAGTCATTAGACTTATGGTTTTTAAATGGCACCCAGAATTATGTTGCACGAAGCACAATTTCACATCATTCTGGGTTCATTTGTGTGAAAACAAGGTCCAATCAGGCTGAAACGTTACAGGAAGGTAGAATCTATTGCGTTGTAAGTGATCTGAACGTTTCATGATGATAGCACTTTCCTAAGGGGGTCAAACCATGTCCCAAAGGTCACCGGATCTGGTGTCAATTTAAAGTAGCAGTCCAGTTACACATTTGTGGGCTTAAACCTTGGCTTCTTAATGTCCTAGAGTGATCATGTTTGTTTTAGTGTACTCCAATCAACAGCCCCTACAACCACAAAAAGGAATTGAGACATTAGCACTTATGGTTTTTAAATGGCACCCAGAATTATGTTGCACAAAGCACAATTTCACATCATTCTGGGTCCATTTGTGTGAAAACAAGGTCCAATCAGGCTGAAACAATACAGGAAGGTATAATCTATTGAGTTGTAAGTGATCTGAACGTTTCATGATGATAGCACTTTCCTAAGGGGGTCAAACCATGTCCCAAAGGTCACCGGATCTGGTGTCACTTTAAAGAAGTAGTCCAGTTACACATTTGTGGGCTTATAACTTGGCTTCTGAATGTCCTAGAGAGGTCAGGTTTGTTTTAGTGTACTCCAATCAACAGCCCCTACAACCACAAAAAGGAATGGAGTCATTAGCACTTATGGTTTGTAAATGGCACCCAGAATTATGTTGCACGAAGCACAATTTCACATCATTCTGGGTCCATTTGTGTGAAAACAATGTCCAATCAGGCTGAAACATTACAGGAAGGTAGAATCTATTAAGTTGTAAGTGATCTGAACATTTCATGATGATAGCACTTCCCTAAGGGGGTCAAACCATGTCCCAAAGGTCACCGGATCTGGTGTCTAAAGAAGTAGTCCAGTTACAAATTTGTGGGCTTATAACTTGGCTTCTAAATGTCCTAGAGAGATCAGGTTTGTTTTAGTATACTCCAATCAACAGCCCCTACAACCACAAAAAGGAATGGAGTCATTAGACTTATGGTTTTTAAATGGCACCCAGAATTATGTTGCACGAAGCACAATTTCACATCATTCTGGGTTCATTTGTGTGAAAACAAGGTCCAATCAGGCTGAAACAATACAGGAAGGTAGAATCTATTGAGTTGTAAGTGATCTGAACGTTTCATGATGATAGCGCTTTCCTAAAGGGGTCAAACCATGTCCCAAAGGTCACCGGATCTGGTGTCAATTTAAAGAAGTAGTCCAGTTACACATTTGGGGGCTTATAACTTGGCTTCTGAATGTCCTAGAGAGATCAGGTTTGTTTTAGTGTCCTCCAATCAACAGTCCCTACAACTACAAAAAGGAATGGAGTCATTAGCACTTATGGTTTTTAAATGGCACCCAGAATTATGTTGCACGAAGCACAATTTCACATCATTCTGGGTTCATTTGTGTGAAAACAAGGTCCAATCAAGCTGAAACGTTACAAGAAGGTAGAATCTATTGAGTTGTAACTGATCTGAACGTTTCATGATGATAGCACTTTCCTAAGGGGGTCAAACCATGTCCCAAAGGTCACTGGATCTGGTGTCAATTTAAAGAAGTAGTCCAGTTACACATTTGTGGGCTTATAACTTGGCTTATGAATGTCCTAGAGAAATCAGGTTTGTTTTAATGTACTCCAATCAACAGCCCCTACAACCACAAAAAGGAATGGAGTCATTAGCACTTATGGTTTGTAAGTGGCACCCAGAATTATGTTGCACGAAGCACAATTTCACATCATTCTGGGTCAATTTGTGTGAAAACAAGGTCCAATCCGGCTGAAACGCTACAAGAAGGTAGAATCTATTGAGTTGTAAGTGATCTGAACGCTTCAAGATGATCGCACATTCCTATAGGGGGTCAAACTATGTCCCAAAGGTCACCGGGCCAAGTGTCACTTTAAAGAAGTAGTCCAGTTACACCTTTGTGGGCTTATAACTTGGCTTCTGAATGTCCTAGAGAGATCAGGTTTGTTTTAGTATACTCCAATCAACAGCCCCTACAACCACAAAAATGAATGGAGTCATTAGCACTTATGGTTTTTAAATGGCACCCAGAATTATGTTGCACGAAGCACAATTTCACATCATTCTGGGTCCATTTGTTTGAAAACAAGGTCCAATCAGGCTGATACGTTACAAGAAGGTAGAATCTATTGAGTTGTAAGTGATCTGAACGTTTCATGATGATAGCACTTTCCTAAGGGGGTCAAACCATGTCCCAAAGGTCACCGGATCTGGTGTCAATTTAAAGAAGTAGTCTAGTTACACATTTGTGGGCTTATAACTTGGCTTCTGAATGTCCTAGAGAGATCAGGTTTGTTTTAATGTACTCCAATCAACAGCCCCTACATTCACAAGAAGGAATTGAGTCATTAGCATTTATGGTTTGTAAATGGCACCCAGAATTATGTTGCACGAAGCACAATTTCACATCATTCTGGGTTCATTTGTGTGAAAACAAGGTCCAATCAGGCTGAAACGTTACATGAAGGTAGAATCTATTGAGTTGTAAGTGATCTGAAGGTTTCATGATGATAGCACTTTCCTAAGGGGGTCAAACAATGTCTCAAAGGTCACCGGATCTGGTGTCAATTTAAAGAAGTAGTCCAGTTACACATTTGTGGGCTTATAACTTGGCTTCTGAATGTCCTAGAGCGATAAGGTTTGTTTTAGTGTTCTCCAATCAACAGCCCCTAGAACCACAAAAAGGAATGGAGACATTAGCACTTATGGTTTTTAAATGGCACCCAGAATTATGTTGCACGAAGCACAATTTCACATCATTCTGGGTTCATTTGTGTGAAAACAAGGTCCAATCAGGCTGAAACGTTACAGGAAGGTAGAATCTATTGAGTTGTAAGTGATCTGAACGTTTCATGATGATAGTACTTTCCTAAGGGGGTCAAACCATGTCCCAAAGGTCACCGGATCTGGTGTCTAAAGAAGTAGTCCAGTTACACATTTGTGGGCTTATAACTTGGCTTCTGAATGTCCTACAGAGATCAGGTTTGTTTTAGTATACTCCAATCAACAGCCCCTACAACCACAAAAAGGAATGGAGTCATTAGCACTTATGGTTTTTAAATGGCACCCAGAATTATGTTGCACGAAGCACAATTTCACATCATTCTGGGTTCATTTGTGTGAAAACAAGGTCCAATCAGGCTGAAACGTTACAGGAAGGTAGAATCTATTGAGTTGTAAGGGATTTGAACGTTTCATGATGATAGCACTTTCCTAAGGGGGTCAAACAATGTCCCAAAGGTCACCGGATCTGGTGTCAATTTAAAGAAGTAGTCCAGTTACACATTTGTGGGCTTATAACTTGGCTTCTGAATGTCCTAGAGCGATCAGGTTTGCTTTAGTGTACTCCAATCAACAGCCCCTACAACCACAAACAGGAATGTAGACATTAGCACTTATGGTTTTTAAATGGCACCCAGAATTATGTTGCACGAAGCACAATTTCACATCATTCTGGGTTCATTTGTGTGAAAACAAGGTCCAATCAGGCTGAAACAATACAGGAAGGTAGAATCTATTGAGTTGTAAGTGATCTGAACGTTTCAAGATGATCGCACTTTCCTAAGGGGGTCAAACCATGTCCCAAAGGTCACCGGATCTGGTGTCACTTTAAAGAAGTAGTCCAGTTACACATTTGTGGGCTTATAACTTGGCTTCTGAATGTCCTAGAGAGGTCAGGGTTGTTTTAGTGTACTCCAATCAACAGCCCCTACAACCACAAAAAGGAATGGAGTCATTAGCACTTATGGTTTGTAATTGGCACCCAGAATTATGTTGCACGAAGCACAATTTCACATCATTCTGGGTCCATTTGTGTGAAAACAAGGTCCAATCAGGCTGAAACGTTACAGGAAGGTAGAATCTATTAAGTTGTAAGTGATCTGAACGTTTAATGATGATAGCTTTTCCCTAAGGGGGTCAAACCATGTCCCAAAGGTCACCGGATCTGGTGTCTAAAGAAGTAGTCCAGTTACAAATTTGTGGGCTTATAACTTGGCTTCTGAATGTCCTAGAGAGATCAGGTTTGTTTTAGTATACTCCAATCAACAGCCCCTACAACCACAAAAAGGAATGGAGTCATTAGCACTTATGGTTTTTAAATGGCACCCAGAATTATGTTGCACGAAGCACAATTTCACATCATTCTGGGTTCATTTGTGTGAAAACAAGGTCCAATCAGGCTGAAACGTTACAGGAAGGTAGAATCTATTGAGTTGTAAGTGATCTGAACATTTCATGATGATAGCACTTTCCTAAGGGGGTCAAACCATGTCCCAAATGTCACCGGATCTGGTGTCAATTTAAAGTAGTAGTCCAGTTACACATTTGTGGGCTTATAACTTGGCTTTTGAATGTCCTAGAGAGGTCAGGTTTGTTTTAATGTACTCCAATCAACAGCCCCTACAACCACAAAAAGGAATGGAGTCATTAGCAGTTATGGTTTGTAAATGGCACCCAGAATTATGTTGCACGAAGCAAAATTTCACATCATTCTGGGTTCATTTGTGTGAAAACAAGGTCCAACCAGGCTGAAACGTTACAGGAAGGTAGAATCTATTGAGTTGTAAGTGATCTGAACGTTTCATGATGATAGCACTTTCCTAAGGGGGTCAAACCATGTCCCAAAGGTCACCGGATCTGGTGTCACTTTAAAGAAGTAGTCCAGTTACACATTTGTGGTCTTATAACTTGGCTTCTGAATGTCCTAGAGAGGTCAGGTTTGTTTTAGTGTACTCCAATCAACAGCCCCTACAACCACAAAAAGGAATGGAGTCATTAGCGCTTATGGTTTGTAAATGGCACCCAGAATTATGTTGCACGAAGCACAATTTCACATCATTCTGGGTCCATTTGTGTGAAAACAAGGTCCAATCAGGCTGAAACATTACAGGAAGGTAGAATCTATTAAGTTGTAAGTGATCTGAACGTTTAATGATGATAGCTTTTCCCTAAGGGGGTCAAACCATGTCCCAAAGGTCACCGGATCTGGTGTCTAAAGAAGTAGTCCAGTTACAAATGTGTGGGCTTATAACTTGGCTTCTGAATGTCCTAGAGAGATCAGGTTTGTTTTAGTATACTCCAATCAACAGCCCCTACAACCACAAAAAGGAATGGAGTCATTAGACTTATGGTTTTTAAATGGCACCCAGAATTATGTTGCACGAAGCACAATTTCACATCATTCTGGGTTCATTTGTGTGAAAACAAGGTCCAATCAGGCTGAAACGTTACAGGAAGGTAGAATCTATTGCGTTGTAAGTGATCTGAACGTTTCATGATGATAGCACTTTCCTAAGGGGGTCAAACCATGTCCCAAAGGTCACCGGATCTGGTGTCAATTTAAAGTAGTAGTCCAGTTACACATTTGTGGGCTTAAACCTTGGCTTCTTAATGTCCTAGAGTGATCAGGTTTGTTTTAGTGTACTCCAATCAACAGCCCCTACAACCACAAAAAGGAATTGAGACATTAGCACTTATGGTTTTTAAATGGCACCCAGAATTATGTTGCACAAAGCACAATTTCACATCATTCTGGGTCCATTTGTGTGAAAACAAGGTCCAATCAGGCTGAAACAATACAGGAAGGTATAATCTATTGAGTTGTAAGTGATCTGAACGTTTCATGATGATAGCACTTTCCTAAGGGGGTCAAACCATGTCCCAAAGGTCACCGGATCTGGTGTCACTTTAAAGAAGTAGTCCAGTTACACATTTGTGGGCTTATAACTTGGCTTCTGAATGTCCTAGAGAGGTCAGGTTTGTTTTAGTGTACTCCAATCAACAGCCCCTACAACCACAAAAAGGAATGGAGTCATTAGCACTTATGGTTTGTAAATGGCACCCAGAATTATGTTGCACGAAGCACAATTTCACATCATTCTGGGTCCATTTGTGTGAAAACAATGTCCAATCAGGCTGAAACATTACAGGAAGGTAGAATCTATTAAGTTGTAAGTGATCTGAACATTTCATGATGATAGCACTTCCCTAAGGGGGTCAAACCATGTCCCAAAGGTCACCGGATCTGGTGTCTAAAGAAGTAGTCCAGTTACAAATTTGTGGGCTTATAACTTGGCTTCTAAATGTCCTAGAGAGATCAGGTTTGTTTTAGTATACTCCAATCAACAGCCCCTACAACCACAAAAAGGAATTGAGTCATTAGACTTATGGTTTTTAAATGGCACCCAGAATTATGTTGCACGAAGCACAATTTCACATCATTCTGGGTTCATTTGTGTGAAAACAAGGTCCAATCAGGCTGAAACAATACAGGAAGGTAGAATCTATTGAGTTGTAATTGATCTGAACGTTTCATGATGATAGCCCTTTCCTAAAGGGGTCAAACCATGTCCCAAAGGTCACCGGATCTGGTGTCAATTTAAAGAAGTAGTCCAGTTACACATTTGGGGGCTTATAACTTGGCTTCTGAATGTCCTAGAGAGATCAGGTTTGTTTTAGTATACTCCAATCCACAGCCCCTACAACCACAAAAAGGAATGGAGTCATTAGCACTTATGGTTTTTAAATGGCACCCAGAATTATGTTGCACGAAGCACAATTTCACATCATTCTGGGTTCATTTGTGTGAAAACAAGGTCCAATCAGGCTGAAACGTTACAGGAAGGTAGAATCTATTGAGTTGTAAGTGATCTGAACGTTTCATGATGATAGCACTTTCCTAAGGGGGTCAAACCATGTCCCAAAGGTCACCGGATCTGGTGTCACTTTAAAGAAGTAGTCCAGTTACACATTTGTGGGCTTACAACTTGGCTTCTGAATGTCCTAGAGAGGTCAGGTTTGTTTTAGTGTACTCCAATCAACAGTCCCTACAACTACAAAAAGGAATGGAGTCATTAGCACTTATGGTTTTTAAATGGCACCCAGAATTATGTTGCACGAAGCACAATTTCACATCATTCTGGGTTCATTTGTGTGAAAACAAGGTCCAATCAGGCTGAAACGTTACAAGAAGGTAGAATCTATTAAGTTGTAACTGATCTGAACGTTTCATGATGATAGCACTTCCCTAAGGGGGTCAAACCATGTCCCAAAGGTCACCGGATCTGGTGTCTAAAGAAGTAGTCCAGTTACAAATTTGTGGGCTTGTAACTTGGCTTCTAAATGTCCTAGAGAGATCAGGTTTGTTTTAGTATACTCCAATCAACAGCCCCTACAACCACAAAAAGGAATGGAGTCATTAGACTTATGGTTTTTAAATGGCACCCAGAATTATGTTGCACGAAGCACAATTTCACATCATTCTGGGTTCATTTGTGTGAAAACAAGGTCCAATCAGGCTGAAACAATACAGGAAGGTAGAATCTATTGAGTTGTAAGTGATCTGAACGTTTCATGATGATAGCGCTTTCCTAAAGGGGTCAAACCATGTCCCAAAGGTCACCGGATCTGGTGTCAATTTAAAGAAGTAGTCCAGTTACACATTTGGGGGCTTATAACTTGGCTTCTGAATGTCCTAGAGAGATCAGGTTTGTTTTAGTATACTCCAATCCACAGCCCCTACAACCACAAAAAGGAATGGAGTCATTAGCACTTATGGTTTTTAAATGGCACCCAGAATTATGTTGCACGAAGCACAATTTCACATCATTCTGGGTTCATTTGTGTGAAAACAAGGTCCAATCAGGCTGAAACGTTACAGGAAGGTAGAATCTATTGAGTTGTAAGTGATCTGAACGTTTCATGATGATAGCACTTTCCTAAGGGGGTCAAACCATGTCCCAAAGGTCACCGGATCTGGTGTCACTTTAAAGAAGTAGTCCAGTTACACATTTGTGGGCTTACAACTTGGCTTCTGAATGTCCTAGAGAGGTCAGGTTTGTTTTAGTGTACTCCAATCAACAGTCCCTACAACTACAAAAAGGAATGGAGTCATTAGCACTTATGGTTTTTAAATGGCACCCAGAATTATGTTGCACGAAGCACAATTTCACATCATTCTGGGTTCATTTGTGTGAAAACAAGGTCCAATCAGGCTGAAACGTTACAAGAAGGTAGAATCTATTGAGTTGTAACTGATCTGAACGTTTCATGATGATAGCACTTTCCTAAGGGGGTCAAACCATGTCCCAAAGGTCACTGGATCTGGTGTCAATTTAAAGAAGTAGTCCAGTTACACATTTGTGGGCTTATAACTTGGCTTATGAATGTCCTATAGAAATCAGGTTTGTTTTAATGTACTCCAATCAACAGCCCCTACAACCACAAAAAGGAATGGAGTCATTAGCACTTATGGTTTGTAAGTGGCACCCAGAATTATGTTGCACGAAGCACAATTTCACATCATTCTGGGTCAATTTGTGTGAAAACAAGGTCCAATCCGGCTGAAACGCTACAAGAAGGTAGAATCTATTGAGTTGTAAGTGATCTGAACGCTTCAAGATGATCGCACATTCCTATAGGGGGTCAAACCATGTCCCAAAGGTCACCGGGCCAAGTGTCACTTTAAAGAAGTAGTCCAGTTACACCTTTGTGGGCTTATAACTTGGCTTCTGAATGTCCTAGAGAGATCAGGTTTGTTTTAGTATACTCCAATCAACAGCCCCTACAACCACAAAAATGAATGG
The DNA here is from genome assembly GCF_043380555.1 of Nothobranchius furzeri. Lineage (NCBI taxonomy): Eukaryota > Metazoa > Chordata > Actinopteri > Cyprinodontiformes > Nothobranchiidae > Nothobranchius > Nothobranchius furzeri. The sequence goes on along the minus strand of NC_091746.1, from coordinate 2,958,767 downwards.
AGTCATTAGCACTTATGGTTTTTAAATGGCACCCAGAATTATGTTGCACGAAGCACAATTTCACATCATTCTGGGTCCATTTGTTTGAAAACAAGGTCCAATCAGGCTGATACGTTACAAGAAGGTAGAATCTATTGAGTTGTAAGTGATCTGAACGTTTCATGATGATAGCACTTTCCTAAGGGGGTCAAACCATGTCCCAAAGGTCACCGGATCTGGTGTCAATTTAAAGAAGTAGTCTAGTTACACATTTGTGGGCTTATAACTTGGCTTCTGAATGTCCTAGAGAGATCAGGTTTGTTTTAATGTACTCCAATCAACAGCCCCTACATTCACAAGAAGGAATTGAGTCATTAGCATTTATGGTTTGTAAATGGCACCCAGAATTATGTTGCACGAAGCACAATTTCACATCATTCTGGGTTCATTTGTGTGAAAACAAGGTCCAATCAGGCTGAAACGTTACATGAAGGTAGAATCTATTGAGTTGTAAGTGATCTGAAGGTTTCATGATGATAGCACTTTCCTAAGGGGGTCAAACAATGTCTCAAAGGTCACCGGATCTGGTGTCAATTTAAAGAAGTAGTCCAGTTACACATTTGTGGGCTTATAACTTGGCTTCTGAATGTCCTAGAGCGATCAGGTTTGTTTTAGTGTTCTCCAATCAACAGCCCCTAGAACCACAAAAAGGAATGGAGATATTAGCACTTATGGTTTTTAAATGGCACCCAGAATTATGTTGCACGAAGCACAATTTCACATCATTCTGGGTTCATTTGTGTGAAAACAAGGTCCAATCAGGCTGAAACGTTACAGGAAGGTAGAATCTATTGAGTTGTAAGTGATCTGAATGTTTCATGATGATAGTACTTTCCTAAGGGGGTCAAACCATGTCCCAAAGGTCACCGGATCTGGTGTCTAAAGAAGTAGTCCAGTTACACATTTGTGGGCTTATAACTTGGCTTCTGAATGTCCAACAGAGATCAGGTTTGTTTTAGTATACTCCAATCAACAGCCCCTACAACCACAAAAAGGAATGGAGTCATTTGCACTTATTGTTTTTAAATTGCACCCAGAATTATGTTGCACGAAGCACAATTTCACATCATTCTGGGTTCATTTGTGTGAAAACAAGGTCCAATCAGGCTGAAACGTTACAGGAAGGTAGAATCTATTGAGTTGTAAGGGATTTGAACGTTTCATGATGATAGCACTTTCCTAAGGGGGTCAAACAATGTCCCAAAGGTCACCGGATCTGGTGTCAATTTAAAGAAGTAGTCCAGTTACACATTTGTGGGCTTATAACTTGGCTTCTGAATGTCCTAGAGCGATCAGGTTTGCTTTAGTGTACTCCAATCAACAGCCCCTACAACCACAAACAGGAATGTAGACATTAGCACTTATGGTTTTTAAATGGCACCCAGAATTATGTTGCACGAAGCACAATTTCACATCATTCTGGGTTCATTTGTGTGAAAACAAGGTCCAATCAGGCTGAAACAATACAGGAAGGTAGAATCTATTGAGTTGTAAGTGATCTGAACGTTTCATGATGATCGCACTTTCCTAAGGGGGTCAAACCATGTCCCAAAGGTCACCGGATCTGGTGTCACTTTAAAGAAGTAGTCCAGTTACACATTTGTGGGCTTATAACTTGGCTTCTGAATGTCCTAGAGAGGTCAGGGTTGTTTTAGTGTACTCCAATCAACAGCCCCTACAACCACAAAAAGGAATGGAGTCATTAGCACTTATGGTTTGTAATTGGCACCCAGAATTATGTTGCACGAAGCACAATTTCACATCATTCTGGGTTCATTTGTGTGAAAACAAGGTCCAATCAGGCTGAAACGTTACAAGAAGGTAGAATCTATTGAGTTGTAACGGATCTGAACGTTTCATGATGATAGCACTTTCCTAAGGGGGTCAAACCATGTCCCAAAGGTCACTGGATCTGGTGTCAATTTAAAGAAGTAGTCCAGTTACACATTTGTGGGCTTATAACTTGGCTTATGAATGTCCTAGAGAAATCAGGTTTTTTTTAATGTACTCCAATCAACAGCCCCTACAACCACAAAAAGGAATGGAGTCATTAGCACTTATGGTTTGTAAGTGGCACCCAGAATTATGTTGCACGAAGCACAATTTCACATCATTCTGGGTCAATTTGTGTGAAAACAAGGTCCAATCCGGCTGAAACGCTACAAGAAGGTAGAATCTATTGAGTTGTAAGTGATCTGAACGCTTCAAGATGATCGCACATTCCTATAGGGGGTCAAACCATGTCCCAAAGGTCACCGGGCCAAGTGTCACTTTAAAGAAGTAGTCCAGTTACACCTTTGTGGGCTTATAACTTGGCTTCTGAATGTCCTAGAGAGATCAGGTTTGTTTTAGTATACTCCAATCAACAGCCCCTACAACCACAAAAATGAATGGAGTCATTAGCACTTATGGTTTTTAAATGGCACCCAGAATTATGTTGCACGAAGCACAATTTCACATCATTCTGGGTCCATTTGTTTGAAAACAAGGTCCAATCAGGCTGATACGTTACAAGAAGGTAGAATCTATTGAGTTGTAAGTGATCTGAACGTTTCATGATGATAGCACTTTCCTAAGGGGGTCAAACCATGTCCCAAAGGTCACCGGATCTGGTGTCAATTTAAAGAAGTAGTCTAGTTACACATTTGTGGGCTTATAACTTGGCTTCTGAATGTCCTAGAGAGATCAGGTTTGTTTTAATGTACTCCAATCAACAGCCCCTACAACCACAAGAAGGAATTGAGTCATTAGCATTTATGGTTTGTAAATGGCACCCAGAATTATGTTGCACGAAGCACAATTTCACATCATTCTGGGTTCATTTGTGTGAAAACAAGGTCCAATCAGGCTGAAACGTTACATGAAGGTAGAATCTATTGAGTTGTAAGTGATCTGAAGGTTTCATGATGATAGCACTTTCCTAAGGGGGTCAAACAATGTCTCAAAGGTCACCGGATCTGGTGTCAATTTAAGGAAGTAGTCCAGTTACACATTTGTGGGCTTATAACTTGGCTTCTGAATGTCCTAGAGCGATCAGGTTTGTTTTAGTGTTCTCCAATCAACAGCCCCTAGAACCACAAAAAGGAATGGAGACATTAGCACTTATGGTTTTTAAATGGCACCCAGAATTATGTTGCACGAAGCACAATTTCACATCATTCTGGGTTCATTTGTGTGAAAACAAGGTCCAATCAGGCTGAAACGTTACAGGAAGGTAGAATCTATTGAGTTGTAAGTGATCTGAACGTTTCATGATGATAGTACTTTCCTAAGGGGGTCAAACCATGTCCCAAAGGTCACCGGATCTGGTGTCTAAAGAAGTAGTCCAGTTACACATTTGTGGGCTTATAACTTGGCTTCTGAATGTCCTACAGAGATCAGGTTTGTTTTAGTATACTCCAATCAACAGCCCCTACAACCACAAAAAGGAATGGAGTCATTAGCACTTATGGTTTTTAAATGGCACCCAGAATTATGTTGCACGAAGCACAATTTCACATCATTCTGGGTTCATTTGTGTGAAAACAAGGTCCAATCAGGCTGAAACGTTACAGGAAGGTAGAATCTATTGAGTTGTAAGGGATTTGAACGTTTCATGATGATAGCACTTTCCTAAGGGGGTCAAACAATGTCCCAAAGGTCACCGGATCTGGTGTCAATTTAAAGAAGTAGTCCAGTTACACATTTGTGGGCTTATAACTTGGCTTCTGAATGTCCTAGAGCGATCAGGTTTGCTTTAGTGTACTCCAATCAACAGCCCCTACAACCACAAACAGGAATGTAGACATTAGCACTTATGGTTTTTAAATGGCACCCAGAATTATGTTGCACGAAGCACAATTTCACATCATTCTGGGTTCATTTGTGTGAAAACAAGGTCCAATCAGGCTGAAACAATACAGGAAGGTAGAATCTATTGAGTTGTAAGTGATCTGAACGTTTCATGATGATCGCACTTTCCTAAGGGGGTCAAACCATGTCCCAAAGGTCACCGGATCTGGTGTCACTTTAAAGTAGTCCAGTTACACATTTGTGGGCTTATAACTTGGCTTCTGAATGTCCTAGAGAGGTCAGGGTTGTTTTAGTGTACTCCAATCAACAGCCCCTACAACCACAAAAAGGAATGGAGTCATTAGCACTTATGGTTTGTAATTGGCACCCAGAATTATGTTGCACGAAGCACAATTTCACATCATTCTGGGTCCATTTGTGTGAAAACAAGGTCCAATCAGGCTGAAACGTTACATGAAGGTAGAATCTATTGAGTTGTAAGTGATCTGAAGGTTTCATGATGATAGCACTTTCCTAAGGGGGTCAAACAATGTCTCAAAGGTCACCGAATCTGGTGTCAATTTAAAGAAGTAGTCCAGTTACACATTTGTGGGCTTATAACTTGGCTTCTGAATGTCCTAGAGCGATCAGGTTTGTTTTAGTGTTCTCCAATCAACAGCCCCTAGAACCACAAAAAGGAATGGAGACATTAGCACTTATGGTTTTTAAATGGCACCCAGAATTATGTTGCACGAAGCACAATTTCACATCATTCTGGGTTCATTTGTGTGAAAACAAGGTCCAATCAGGCTGAAACGTTACAGGAAGGTAGAATCTATTGAGTTGTAAGTGATCTGAACGTTTCATGATGATAGTACTTTACTAAGGGGGTCAAACCATGTCCCAAAGGTCACCGGATCTGGTGTCTAAAGAAGTAGTCCAGTTACACATTTGTGGGCTTATAACTTGGCTTCTGAATGTCCTACAGAGATCAGGTTTGTTTTAGTATACTCCAATCAACAGCCCCTACAGCCACAAAAAGGAATGGAGTCATTAGCACTTATGGTTTTTAAATGGCACCCAGAATTATGTTGCACGAAGCACACTTTCACATCATTCTGGGTTCATTTGTGTGAAAACAAGGTCCAATCAGGCTGAAACGTTACAGGAAGGTAGAAACTATTGAGTTGTAAGGGATTTGAACGTTTCATGATGATAGCACTTTCCTAAGGGGGTCAAACAATGTCCCAAAGGTCACGGGATCTGGTGTCAATTTAAAGAAGTAGTCCAGTTACACATTTGTGGGCTTATAACTTGGCTTCTGAATGTCCTAGAGCGATCAGGTTTGCTTTAGTGTACTCCAATCAACAGCCCCTACAACCACAAACAGGAATGTAGACATTAGCACTCATGGTTTTTAAATGGCACCCAGAATTATGTTGCACGAAGCACAATTTCACATCATTCTGGGTTCATTTGTGTGAAAACAAGGTCCAATCAGGCTGAAACAATACAGGAAGGTAGAATCTATTGAGTTGTAAGTGATCTGAACGTTTCATGATGATCGCACTTTCCTAAGGGGGTCAAACCATGTCCCAAAGGTCACCGGATCTGGTGTCACTTTAAAGAAGTAGTCCAGTTACACATTTGTGGGCTTATAACTTGGCTTCTGAATGTCCTAGAGAGGTCAGGGTTGTTTTAGTGTACTCCAATCAACAGCCCCTACAACCACAAAAAGGAATGGAGTCATTAGCACTTATGGTTTGTAATTGGCACCCAGAATTATGTTGCACGAAGCACAATTTCACATCATTCTGGGTCCATTTGTGTTAAAACAAGGTCCAATCAGGCTGAAACGTTACAGGAAGGTAGAATCTATTGAGTTGAAAGTGATCTGAACGTTTCATGATGATAGCATTTTCCTAAGGGGGTCACACCATGTCCCAAAGGTCACCGGATCTGGTGTCAATTTAAAGAAGTAGTCCAGTTACACAATTATGGGCTTATAACTTGGCTTCTGAATGTCCTAGAGAGATCAGGTTTGTTTTAGTGTACTCCAATCAACAGCCCCTACAACCACAAAAAGGAATGGAGTCATTAGCACTTATGGTTTGTAAATGGCACCCAGAATTATGTTGCACGAAGCACAATTTCACATCATTCTGGGTCCATTTGTGTGAAAACAAGGTCCAATCAGGCTGAAACGCTACAAGAAGGTAGAATCTATTGAGTTGTAAGTGATCTGAACGTTTCAAGATGATCGCACATTCCTATATGGGGTAAAACCATGTCCCAAAGGTCACCGGGCCTGGTGTCACTTTAAAGAAGTAGTCCAGTTACACCTTTGTGGGCTTATAACTTGGCTTCTGAATGTCCTAGAGAGGTTAGGTTTGTTTTAGTGTACTCCAATCAACAGCCCCTACAACCACAAATAGGAATGGAGTCATTAGTACTTATGGTTTTTAAATGGCACCCAGAATTATGTTGCACGAAGCACAATTTCACATCATTCTGGGTTCATTTGTGTGAAAACAAGGTCCAATCAGGCTGAAACGTTACAGGAAGGTAGAATCTATTGAGTTGTAAGTGATCTGAAGGTTTCATGATGATAGCACTTTCCTAAGGGGGTCAAACCATGTCTCAAAGGTCACCGGATCTGGTGTCAATTTAAAGAAGTAGTCCAGTTACACATTTGTGGGCTTATAACTTGGCTTCTGAATGTCCTAGAGCGATCAGGTTTGTTTTAGTGTTCTCCAATCAACAGCCCCTAGAACCACAAAAAGGAATGGAGACATTAGCACTTATGGTTTTTAAATGGCACCCAGAATTATGTTGCACGAAGCACAATTTCACATCATTCTGGGTTCATTTGTGTGAAAACAAGGTCCAATCAGGCTGAAACGTTACAGGAAGGTAGAATCTATTGAGTTGTAAGTGATCTGAACGTTTCATGATGATAGCACTTTCCTAAGGGGGTCAAACCATGTCCCAAAGGTCACCGGATCTGGTGTCTAAAGAAGTAGTCCAGTTACACATTTGTGGGCTTATAACTTGGCTTCTGAATGTCCTACAGAGATCAGGTTTGTTTTAGTGTACTCCAATCAACAGCCCCTACAACCACAAAAAGGAATGGAGTCATTAGCACTTATGGTTTGTAAATGGCACCCAGAATTTTGTTGCACGAAGCACAATTTCACATCATTCTGGGTCCATTTGTGTGAAAACAAGGTCCAATCAGGCTGAAACGCTACAAGAAGGTAGAATCTATTGAGTTGTAAGTGATCTGAACGTTTCAAGATGATCGCACATTCCTATATGGGGTAAAACCATGTCCCAAAGGTCACCGGGCCTGGTGTCACTTTAAAGAAGTAGTCCAGTTACACCTTTGTGGGCTTATAACTTGGCTTCTGAATGTCCTAGAGAGGTTAGGTTTGTTTTAGTGTACTCCAATCAACAGCCCCTACAACCACAAATAGGAATGGAGTCATTAGTACTTATGGTTTTTAAATGGCACCCAGAATTATGTTGCACGAAGCACAATTTCACATCATTCTGGGTTCATTTGTGTGAAAACAAGGTCCAATCAGGCTGAAACGTTACAGGAAGGTAGAATCTATTGAGTTGTAAGTGATCTGAAGGTTTCATGATGATAGCACTTTCCTAAGGGGGTCAAACCATGTCTCAAAGGTCACCGGATCTGGTGTCAATTTAAAGAAGTAGTCCAGTTACACATTTGTGGGCTTATAACTTGGCTTCTGAATGTCCTAGAGTGATCAGGTTTGTTTTAGTGTTCTCCAATCAACAGCCCCTAGAACCACAAAAAGGAATGGAGACATTAGCACTTATGGTTTTTAAATGGCACCCAGAATTATGTTGCACGAAGCACAATTTCACATCATTCTGGGTTCATTTGTGTGAAAACAAGGTCCAATCAGGCTGAAACGTTACAGGAAGGTAGAATCTATTGAGTTGTCAGTGATCTGAACGTTTCATGATGATAGCACTTTCCTAAGGGGGTCAAACCATGTCCCAAAGGTCACCGGATCTGGTGTCTAAAGAAGTAGTCCAGTTACACATTTGTGGGCTTATAACTTGGCTTCTGAATGTCCTACAGAGATCAGGTTTGTTTTAGTATACTCCAATCAACAGCCCCTACAACCACAAAAAGGAATGGAGTCATTAGCACTTATGGTTTTTAAATGGCACCCAGAATTATGTTGCACGAAGCACAATTTCACATCATTCTGGGTTCATTTGTGTGAAAACAAGGTCCAATCAGGCTGAAACGTTACAGGAAGGTAGAATCTATTGAGTTGTAAGTGATTTGAACGTTTCATGATGATAGCACTTTCCTAAGGGGATCAAACAATGTCCCAAAGGTCACCGGATCTGGTGTCAATTTAAAGAAGTAGTCCAGTTACACATTTGTGGGGTAATAACTTGGCTTCTGAATGTCCTAGAGCGATCAGGTTTGCTTTAGTGTACTCCAATCAACAGCCCCTACAACCACAAACAGGAATGTAGACATTAGCACTTATGGTTTTTAAATGGCACCCAGAATTATGTTGCACGAAGCACAATTTCACATCATTCTGGGTTCATTTGTGTGAAAACAAGGTCCAATCAGGCTGAAACAATACACGAAGGTAGAATCTATTGAGTTGTAAGTGATCTGAACGTTTCATGATGATCGCACTTTCCTAAGGGGTCAAACCATGTCCCAAAGGTCACCGGATCTGGTGTCACTTTAAAGAAGTAGTCCAGTTACACATTTGTGGGCTTATAACTTGGCTTCTGAATGTCCTAGAGCGATCAGGTTTGCTTTAGTGTACTCCAATCAACAGCCCCTACAACCACAAACAGGAATGTAGACATTAGCACTTATGGTTTTTAAATGGCACCCAGAATTATGTTGCACGAAGCACAATTTCACATCATTCTGGGTTCATTTGTGTGAAAACAAGGTCCAATCAGGCTGAAACAATACAGGAAGGTAGAATCTATTGAGTTGTAAGTGATCTGAAACCTGATCTCTCTAGGACATTCAGAAGCCAAGTTATAAGCCCACAAATGTGTAACTGGACTACTTCTTTAAAGTGACACCAGGCCTGGTGACCTTTGGGACATGGTTTTACCCCCATAGGAATGTGCGATCATCATGAAACGTTCAGATCACTTACAACTCAATAGATTCTACCTTCTTGTAACGTTTCAGCCTGATTGGACCTTGTTTTCACACAAATGGACCCAGAATGATGTGAAATTGTGCTTCGTGCAACATAATTCTGGGTACCATTTACAAACCATAAGTGCTAATGACTCCATTCCTTTTTGTGGTTGTAGGGGCTGTTGATTGGAGTACATTAAAACAAACCTGATCTCTCTAGGACATTCAGAGGCCAAGTTATAAGCCCACAAAGGTGTAACTGGACTACTTCTTTAAAACTACACCAGGCCTGGTGACCTTTGGGACATGGTTTGACCCCCTATAGGAATGTGCGATCATCATGAAACGTTCAGATCGCTTACAACTCAATAGATTCTACCTTCTTGTAACGTTTCAGCCTGATTGGACCTTGTTTTCACACAAATGAACCCAGAATGATATGAAATTGTGCTTCGTGCAACATAATTCTGGGTGCCATTTAAAAAGCATAAGTGCTAATGACTCCATTCCTTTTTGTGGTAATGGGGGCTGTTAATTGGAGTACTGTCCAGTTACACATTTGTGGGCTTATAACTTGGCTTCTGAATGTCCTAGAGAGGTCAGGGTTGTTTTAGTGTACTCCAATCAACAGCCCCTACAACCACAAAAAGGAATGGAGTCATTAGCACTTATGGTTTGTAAATGGCACCCAGAATTATGTTGCACGAAGCACAATTTCACATCATTCTGGGTCCATTTGTGTGAAAACAAGGTCCAATCAGGCTGAAACGTTACAGGAAGGTAGAATCTATTGAGTTGTAAGTGATCTGAACGTTTCATGATGATAGCATTTTCCTAAGGGGGTCACACCATGTCCCAAAGGTCACCGGATCTGGTGTCAATTTAAAGAAGTAGTCCAGTTACACATTTGTGGGCTTATAACTTGGCTTCTGAATGTCCTAGAGAGTTCAGGTTTGTTTTAGTGTACTCCAATCAACAGCCCCTGCAACCACAAAAAGGAATGGAGTCATTAGCACTTATGGTTTGTAAATGGCACCCAGAATTATGTTGCACGAAGCACAATTTCACATCATTCTGGGTCCATTTGTGTGAAAACAAGGTCCAATCAGGCTGAAACGCTACAAGAAGGTAGAATCTATTGAGTTGTAAGTGATCTGAACGTTTCAAGATGATCGCACATTCCTATAGGGGGTAAAATCATGTCCCAAAGGTCACCGGGCCTGGTGTCACTTTAAAGAAGTAGTCCAGTTACACCTTTGTGGGCTTATAACTTGACTTCTGAATGTCCTAGAGAGGTTAGGTTTGTTTTAGTGTACTCCAATCAACAGCCCCTACAACCACAAAAAGGAATGGAGTCATTAGCACTTATGGTTTGTAAATGGCACCCAGAATTATGTTGCACGAAGCACAATTTCACATCATTCTGGGTCCATTTGTGTGAAAACAAGGTCCAATCAGGCTGAAACGTTACAGGAAGGTAGAATCTATTGAGTTGTAAGTGATCTGAACGTTTCATGATGATAGCACTTTCCTAAGGGGGTCAAACCATGTCCCAAAGGTCACCGGATCTGGTGTCAATTTAAAGAAGTAGTCCAGTTACACATTTGTGGGCTTATAACTTGGCTTCTGAATGTCCAAGAGAGATCAGGTTTATTTTAGTGTACTCCAATCAACAGCCCCTACAACCACAAAAAGGAATGGAGTCATTAGCACTTATGGTTTTTAAATGGCACCCAGAATTATGTTGCACGAAGCACAATTTCACATCATTCTGGGTCCATTTGTGTGAAAACAAGGTCCAATCAGGCTGAAACGTTACAGGAAGGTAGAATCTATTGAGTTGTAAGTGATCTGAACGTTTCATGATAATAGCACTTTCCTAAGGGGGTCAAACCATGTCCCAAAGGTCACCGGATCTGGTGTCACTTTAAAGAAGTAGTCCAGTTACACCTTTGTGGGCTTATAACTTGGCTTCTGAATGTCCTAGAGAGGTTAGGTTTGTTTTAGTGTACTCCAATCAACAGCCCCTACAACCACAAAAAGGAATGGAGTCATTAGCACTTATGGTTTTTAAATGGCACCCAGAATTATGTTGCACGAAGCACAATTTCACATCATTCTGGGTTCATTTGTGTGAAAACAAGGTCCAATCAGGCTGAAACGTTACAGGAAGGTAGAATCTATTGAGTTGTAAGTGATCTGAACGTTTCATGATGATAGCACTTTCCTAAGGGGGTCAAACCATGTCCCAAAGGTCACCGGATCTGGTGTCACTTTAAAGAAGTAGTCCAGTTACACATTTGTGGGCTTATAACTTGGCTTCTGAATGTCCTAGAGAGATCAGGTTTGTTTTAGTATACTCCAATCAACAGCCCCTACAACCACAAAAAGGAATGGAGTCATTAGACTTATGGTTTTTAAATGGCACCCAGAATTATGTTGCACAAAGCACAATTTCACATCATTCTGGGTTCATTTGTGTGAAAACAAGGTCCAATCAGGCTGAAACGTTACAGGAAGGTAGAATCTATTGCGTTGTAAGTGATCTGAACGTTTCATGATGATAGCACTTTCCTAAGGGGGTCAAACCATGTCCCAAAGGTCACCGGATCTGGTGTCAATTTGAAGAAGTAGTCCAGTTACACATTTGTGGGCTTAAACCTTGGCTTCTGAATGTCCTAGAGCGATCAGGTTTGTTTTAGTGTACTCCAATCAACAGCCCCTACAACCACAAAAAGGAATGGAGACATTAGCACTTATGGTTTTTAAATGGCACCCAGAATTATGTTGCACAAAGCACAATTTCACATCATTCTGGGTTCATTTGTGTAAAAACAAGGTCCAATCAGGCTGAAACAATACAGGAAGGTAGAATCTATTGAGTTGTAAGTGATCTGAACGTTTCAAGATGATCGCACATTCCTATAGGGGGTCAAACCATGTCCCAAATGTCACAGGGCCTGGTGTCACTTTAAAGAATTAGTCCAGTTACACCTTTGTGGGCTTATAACTTGGCTTCTGAATGTCCTAGAGAGGTTAGGTTTGTTTTAGTGTACTCCAATCAAAAGCCCCTACAACCACAAAAAGGAATGGAGTCATTAGCACTTATGGTTTGTAAATGGCACCCAGAATTACGTTGCACGAAGCACAATTTCACATCATTCTGGGTTCATTTGTATGAAAACAAGGTCCAATAAGGCTGAAATGTTACAGGAAGGTAGAATCTATTGAGTTGTAAGTGATCTGAACGTTTCATGATGATAGCACTTTCCTAAGGGGGTCAAACCATGTCCCAAAGGTCACCGGATCTGGTGTCAATTTAAAGAAGTAGTCCAGTTACACATTTGTGGGCTTATAACTTGGCTTCTGAATGTCCTAGAGAGATCAGGTTTGTTTTAATGTACTCCAATCAACAGCCCCTACAACCACAAAAAGGAATGGAGTCATTAGCACTTATGGTTTGTAAGTGGCACCCAGAATTATGTTGCACGAAGCACAATTTCACATCATTCTGGGTCCATTTGTGTGAAAACAAGGTCCAATCCGGCTGAAACGCTACAAGAAGGTAGAATCTATTGAGTTGTAAGTGATCTGAACGTTTCAAGATGATCGCACATTCCTATAGGGGGTCAAACCATGTCCCAAAGGTCACCGGGCCAAGTGTCACTTTAAAGAAGTAGTCCAGTTACACCTTTGTGGGCTTATAACTTGGCTTCTGAATGTCCTAGAGAGGTCAGGTTTGTTTTAGTGTACTCCAATCAACAGTCCCTACAACTACAAAAAGGAATGGAGTCATTAGCACTTATGGTTTTTAAATGGCACCCAGAATTATGTTGCACGAAGCACAATTTCACATAATTCTGGGTTCATTTGTGTGAAAACAAGGTCCAATCAGGCTGAAACGTTACAGGAAGGTAGAATCTATTGAGTTGTAACTGATCTGAACGTTTCATGATGATAGCACTTTCCTAAGGGGGTCAAACCATGTCCCAAAGGTCACTGGATCTGGTGTCAATTTAAAGAAGTAGTCCAGTTACACATTTGTGGGCTTATAACTTGGCTTATGAATGTCCTAGAGAGATCAGGTTTGTTTTAATGTACTCCAATCAACAGCCCCTACAACCACAAAAAGGAATGGAGTCATTAGCACTTATGGTTTGTAAGTGGCACCCAGAATTATGTTGCACGAAGCACAATTTCACATAATTCTGGGTCAATTTGTGTGAAAACAAGGTCCAATCCGGCTGAAACGCTACAAGAAGGTAGAATCTTTTGAGTTGTAAGAGATCTGAACGTTTCAAGATGATCGCACATTCCTATAGGGGGTCAAACCATGTCCCAAAGGTCACCGGGCCAAGTGTCACTTTAAAGAAGTAGTCCAGTTACACCTTTGTGGGCTTATAACTTGGCTTCTGAATGTCCTAGAGAGTTCAGGTTTGTTTTAGTGTACTCCAATCAACAGCCCCTACAACCACAAAAAGGAATGGAGTCATTAGCACTTATGGTTTGTAAATGGCACCCAGAATTATGTTGCACGAAGCACAATTCCACATCATTCTGGGTCCATTTGTGTGAAAACAAGGTCCAATCAGGCTGATACGTTACAAGAAGGTAGAATCTATTGAGTTGTAAGTGATCTGAACGTTTCATGATGATAGAACTTTCCTAAGGGGGTCAAACCATGTCTCAAAGGTCACCGGATCTGGTGTCAATTTAAAGAAGTAGTCCAGTTACACATTTGTGGGCTTATAACTTGGCTTCTGAATGTCCTAGAGCGATCAGGTTTGTTTTAGTGTACTCCAATCAACAGCCCCTAGAACCACAAAAAGGAATGGAGACATTAGCACTTATGGTTTTTAAATGGCACCCAGAATTATGTTGCACGAAGCACAATTTCACATCATTCTGGGTTCATTTGTGTGAAAACAAGGTCCAATCAGGCTGAAACGTTACAGGAAGGTAGAATCTATTGAGTTGTAAGTGATTTAAACATTTCATGATGATAGCACTTTCCTAAGGGGGTCAAACAATGTCCCAAAGGTCACCGGATCTGGTGTCAATTTAAAGAAGTAGTCCAGTTACACATTTGTGGGCTTATAACTTGGCTTCTGAATGTCCTAGAGCGACCAGGTTTGTTTTAGTGTACTCCAATCAACAGCCCCTAGAACCACAAAAAGGAATGGAGACATTAGCACTTATGGTTTTTAAATGGCACCCAGAATTATGTTGCACGAAGCACAATTTCACATCATTCTGGGTTCATTTGTGTGAAAACAAGGTCCAATCAGGCTGAAACGTTACAGGAAGGTAGAATCTATTGAGTTGTAAGTGATTTCAACATTTCATGATGATAGCACTTTCCTAAGGGGGTCAAACAATGTCCCAAAGGTCACCGGATCTGGTGTCAATTTAAAGAAGTAGTCCAGTTACACATTTGTGGGCTTATAACTTGGCTTCTGAATGTCCTAGAGCGATCAGGTTTGCTTTAGTGTACTCCAATCAACAGCCCCTACAACCACAAACATGAATGTAGACATTAGCACTTATGGTTTTTAAATGGCACCCAGAATTATGTTGCACGAAGCACAATTTCACATTATTCTGGGTTCATTTGTGTGAAAACAAGGTCCAATCAGGCTGAAACGTTACAGGAAGGTAGAATCTATTGAGTTGTAAGTGATTTGAACATTTCATGATGATAGCACTTTCCTAAGGGGGTCAAACAATGTCCCAAAGGTCACCGGATCTGGTGTCAATTTAAAGAAGTAGTCCAGTTACACATTTGTGGGCTTATAACTTGGCTTCTGAATGTCCTAGAGAGATCAGGTTTGTTTTAATGTACTCCAATCAACAGCCCCTACAACCACAAAAAGGAATGGAGTCATTAGCACTTATGGTTTGTAAGTGGCACCCAGAATTATGTTGCACGAAGCACAATTTCACATCATTCTGGGTCCATTTGTGTGAAAACAAGGTCCAATCCGGCTGAAACGCTACAAGAAGGTAGAATCTATTGAGTTGTAAGTGATCTGAACGTTTCAAGATGATCGCACATTCCTATAGGGGGTCAAACCATGTCCCAAAGGTCACCGGGCCAAGTGTCACTTTAAAGAAGTAGTCCAGTTACACCTTTGTGGGCTTATAACTTGGCTTCTGAATGTCCTAGAGAGGTCAGGTTTGTTTTAGTGTACTCCAATCAACAGTCCCTACAACTACAAAAAGGAATGGAGTCATTAGCACTTATGGTTTTTAAATGGCACCCAGAATTATGTTGCACGAAGCACAATTTCACATAATTCTGGGTTCATTTGTGTGAAAACAAGGTCCAATCAGGCTGAAACGTTACAGGAAGGTAGAATCTATTGAGTTGTAACTGATCTGAACGTTTCATGATGATAGCACTTTCCTAAGGGGGTCAAACCATGTCCCAAAGGTCACTGGATCTGGTGTCAATTTAAAGAAGTAGTCCAGTTACACATTTGTGGGCTTATAACTTGGCTTATGAATGTCCTAGAGAGATCAGGTTTGTTTTAATGTACTCCAATCAACAGCCCCTACAACCACAAAAAGGAATGGAGTCATTAGCACTTATGGTTTGTAAGTGGCACCCAGAATTATGTTGCACGAAGCACAATTTCACATAATTCTGGGTCAATTTGTGTGAAAACAAGGTCCAATCCGGCTGAAACGCTACAAGAAGGTAGAATCTTTTGAGTTGTAAGAGATCTGAACGTTTCAAGATGATCGCACATTCCTATAGGGGGTCAAACCATGTCCCAAAGGTCACCGGGCCAAGTGTCACTTTAAAGAAGTAGTCCAGTTACACCTTTGTGGGCTTATAACTTGGCTTCTGAATGTCCTAGAGAGTTCAGGTTTGTTTTAGTGTACTCCAATCAACAGCCCCTACAACCACAAAAAGGAATGGAGTCATTAGCACTTATGGTTTGTAAATGGCACCCAGAATTATGTTGCACGAAGCACAATTCCACATCATTCTGGGTCCATTTGTGTGAAAACAAGGTCCAATCAGGCTGATACGTTACAAGAAGGTAGAATCTATTGAGTTGTAAGTGATCTGAACGTTTCATGATGATAGAACTTTCCTAAGGGGGTCAAACCATGTCTCAAAGGTCACCGGATCTGGTGTCAATTTAAAGAAGTAGTCCAGTTACACATTTGTGGGCTTATAACTTGGCTTCTGAATGTCCTAGAGCGATCAGGTTTGTTTTAGTGTACTCCAATCAACAGCCCCTAGAACCACAAAAAGGAATGGAGACATTAGCACTTATGGTTTTTAAATGGCACCCAGAATTATGTTGCACGAAGCACAATTTCACATCATTCTGGGTTCATTTGTGTGAAAACAAGGTCCAATCAGGCTGAAACGTTACAGGAAGGTAGAATCTATTGAGTTGTAAGTGATTTAAACATTTCATGATGATAGCACTTTCCTAAGGGGGTCAAACAATGTCCCAAAGGTCACCGGATCTGGTGTCAATTTAAAGAAGTAGTCCAGTTACACATTTGTGGGCTTATAACTTGGCTTCTGAATGTCCTAGAGCGACCAGGTTTGTTTTAGTGTACTCCAATCAACAGCCCCTAGAACCACAAAAAGGAATGGAGACATTAGCACTTATGGTTTTTAAATGGCACCCAGAATTATGTTGCACGAAGCACAATTTCACATCATTCTGGGTTCATTTGTGTGAAAACAAGGTCCAATCAGGCTGAAACGTTACAGGAAGGTAGAATCTATTGAGTTGTAAGTGATTTCAACATTTCATGATGATAGCACTTTCCTAAGGGGGTCAAACAATGTCCCAAAGGTCACCGGATCTGGTGTCAATTTAAAGAAGTAGTCCAGTTACACATTTGTGGGCTTATAACTTGGCTTCTGAATGTCCTAGAGCGATCAGGTTTGCTTTAGTGTACTCCAATCAACAGCCCCTACAACCACAAACATGAATGTAGACATTAGCACTTATGGTTTTTAAATGGCACCCAGAATTATGTTGCACGAAGCACAATTTCACATCATTCTGGGTCAATTTGTGTGAAAACAAGGTCCAATCCAGCTGAAACGCTACAAGAAGGTAGAATCTTTTGAGTTGTAAGTGATATGAACGTTTCAAGATGATCGCACATTCCTATAGGGGGTCAAACCATGTCCCAAAGGTCACCGGGCCAAGTGTCACTTTAAAGAAGTAGTCCAGTTACACCTTTGTGGGCTTATAACTTGGCTTCTGAATGTCCTAGAGAGATCAGGTTTGTTTTAGTATACTCCAATCAACAGCCCCTACAACCACAAAAAGGAATGGAGTCATTAGCACTTATGGTTTTTAAATCGCACCCAGAATTATGTTGCACGAAGCACAATTTCACATCATTCTGGGTCCATTTGTGTGAAAACAAGGTCCAATCATGCTGATACGTTACAAGAAGGTAGAATCTATTGAGATGTAAGTGATCTGAACGTTGCATGATGATAGCACTTTCCTAAGGGGGTCAAACCATGTCCCAAAGGTCACCGGATCTGGTGTCAATTTAAAGAAGTAGTCCAGTTACACATTTGTGGGCTTATAACTTGGCTTCTGAATGTCCTAGAGAGATCAGGTTTGTTTTAATGTACTCCAATCAACAGCCCCTACAACCACAAAAAGGAATGGAGTCATTAGCATTTATGGTTTGTAAATGGCACCCAGATTTATGTTGCACGAAGCACAATTTCACCTCATTCTGGGTTCATTTGTGTGAAAACAAGGTCCAATCAGGCTGAAACGTTACATGAAGGTAGAATCTATTGAGTTGTAAGTGATCTGAAGGTTTCATGATGATAGCACTTTCCTAAGGGGGTCAAACCATGTCTCAAAGGTCACCGGATCTGGTGTCAATTTAAAGAAGTAGTCCAGTTACACATTTGTGGGCTTATAACTTGGCTTCTGAATGTCCTAGAGCGATCAGGTTTGTTTTAGTGTACTCCAATCAACAGCCCCTAGAACCACAAAAAGGAATGGAGACATTAGCACTTATGGTTTTAAAATGGCACCCAGAATTATGTTGCACGAAGCACAATTTCACATCATTCTGGGTTCATTTGTGTGAAAACAAGGTCCAATCAGGCTGAAACGTTACAGGAAGGTAGAATCTATTGAGTTGTAAGTGATCTGAACGTTTCATGATGATAGCACTTTCCTAAGGGGGTCAAACCATGTCCCAAAGGTCACCGGATCTGGTGTCTAAAGAAGTAGTCCAGTTACACATTTGTGGGCTTATAACTTGGCTTCTGAATGTCCTACAGAGATCAGGTTTGTTTTAGTATACTCCAATCAACAGCCCCTACAACCACAAAAAGGAATGGAGTCATTAGCACTTATGGTTTTTAAATGGCACCCAGAATTATGTTGCACGAAGCACAATTTCACATTATTCTGGGTTCATTTGTGTGAAAACAAGGTCCAATCAGGCTGAAACGTTACAGGAAGGTAGAATCTATTGAGTTGTAAGTGATTTGAACATTTCATGATGATAGCACTTTCCTAAGGGGGTCAAACAATGTCCCAAAGGTCACCGGATCTGGTGTCAATTTAAAGAAGTAGTCCAGTTACACATTTGTGGGCTTATAACTTGGCTTCTGAATGTCCTAGAGCGATCAGGTTTGCTTTAGTGTACTCCAATCAACAGCCCCTACAACCACAAACAGGAATGTAGACATTAGCACTTATGGTTTTTAAATGGCACCCAGAATTATGTTGCACGAAGCACAATTTCACATCATTCTGGGTTCATTTGTGTGAAAACAAGGTCCAATCAGGCTGAAACAATACAGGAAGGTAGAATCTATTGAGTTGTAAGTGATCTGAACGTTTCAAGATGATCGCACATTCCTATATGGGGTAAAACCATGTCCCAAAGGTCACCGGGCCTGGTGTCACTTTAAATAAGTAGTCCAGTTACACCTTTGTGGGCTTATAACTTGGCTTCTGAATGTCCTAGAGAGGTTAGGTTTGTTTTAGTGTACTCCAATCAACAGCCCCTACAACCACAAAAAGGAATGGAGTCATTAGCACTTATGGTTTGTAAATGGCACCCAGAATTTTGTTGCACGAAGCACAATTTCACATCATTCTGGGTCCATTTGTGTGAAAACAAGGTCCAATCAGGCTGAAACGTTACAGGAAGGTAGAATCTATTGAGTTGTAAGTGATCTGAACGTTTCATGATGATAGCACTTTCCTAAGGGGGTCAAACCATGTCCCAAAGGTCACCGGATCTGGTGTCAATTTAAAGAAGTAGTCCAGTTACACATTTGTGGGCGTATAACTTGGCTTCTGAATGTCCTAGAGAGATCAGGTTTATTTTAGTGTACTCCAATCAACAGCCCCTACAACCACAAAAAGGAATGGAGTCATTAGCACTTATGTTTTTTAAATGGCACCCAGAATTATGTTGCACGAAGCACAATTTAACATCATTCTGGGTCCATTTGTGTGAAAACAAGGTCCAATCAGGCTGAAACGTTACAGGAAGGTAGAATCTATTGAGTTGTAAGTGATCTGAACGTTTCATGATGATAGCACTTTCCTATAGGGGGTCAAACCATGTCCCAAAGGTCACCGGATCTGGTGTCACTTTAAAGAAGTAGTCCAGTTACACATTTGTGGGCTTATAACTTGGCTTCTGAATGTCCTAGAGAGGTCAGGTTTGTTTTAGTGTACTCCAATCAACAGCCCCTACAACCACAAAAAGGAATGGAGTCATTAGCACTTATGGTTTGTAAATGGCACCCAGAATTATGTTGCACGAAGCACAATTTCACATCATTCTGGGTCCATTTGTGTGAAAACAATGTCCAATCAGGCTGAAACATTACAGGAAGGTAGAATCTATTAAGGTGTAAGTGATCTGAACGTTTCATGATGATAGCACTTCCCTAAGGGGGTCAAACCATATCCCAAAGGTCACCGGATCTGGTGTCTAAAGAAGTAGTCCAGTTACAAATTTGTGGGCTTATAACTTGGCTTCTGAATGTCCTAGAGAGATCAGGTTTGTTTTAGTATACTCCAATCAACAGCCCCTACAACCACAAAAAGGAATGGAGTCATTAGACTTATGGTTTTTAAATGGCACCCAGAATTATGTTGCACGAAGCACAATTTCACATCATTCTGGGTTCATTTGTGTGAAAACAAGGTCCAATCAGGCTGAAACGTTACAGGAAGGTAGAATCTATTGCGTTGTAAGTGATCTGAACGTTTCATGATGATAGCACTTTCCTAAGGGGGTCAAACCATGTCCCAAATGTCACCGGATCTGGTGTCAATTTAAAGAAGTAGTCCAGTTACACATTTGTGGGCTTAAACCTTGGCTTCTGAATGTCCTAGAGCGATCAGGTTTGTTTTAGTGTACTCCAATCAACAGCCCCTACAACCACAAAAAGGAATGGAGACATTAGCACTTATGGTTTTTAAATGGCACCCAGAATTATGTTGCACGAAGCACAATTTCACATCATTATGGGTTCATTTGTGTAAAAACAAGGTCCAATCAGGCTGAAACAATACAGGAAGGTAGAATCTATTGAGTTGTAATTGATCTGAACGTTTCAAGATGATCGCACATTCCTATAGGGGGTCAAACCATGTCCCAAATGTCACCGGGCCTGGTGTCACTTTAAAGAAGTAGTCCAGTTACACCTTTGTGGGCTTATAACTTGGCTTCTGAATGTCCTAGAGAGGTTAGGTTTGTTTTAGTGTACTCCAATCAAAAGCCCCTACAACCACAAAAAGGAATGGAGTCATTAGCACTTATGGTTTGTAAATGGCACCCAGAATTACGTTGCACGAAGCACAATTTCACATCATTCTGGGTTCATTTGTATGAAAACAAGGTCCAATCAGGCTGAAATGTTACAGGAAGGTAGAATCTATTGAGTTGTAAGTGATCTGAACGTTTCATGATGATAGCACTTTCCTAAGGGGGTCAAACCATGTCCCAAAGGTCACTGGATCTGGTGTCAATTTAAAGAAGTAGTCCAGTTACACATTTGTGGGCTTATAACTTGGCTTCTGAATGTCCTAGAGCGATCAGGTTTGTTTTAGTGTACTCCAATCAACAGCCCCTACAACCACAAAAAGGAATGGAGTCATTAGCACTTATGGTTTTTAAATGGCACCCAGAATTATGTTGCACGAAGCACAATTTCACATCATTCTGGGTTCATTTGTGTGAAAACAAGGTCCAATCAGGCTGAAACGTTACAGGAAGGTAGAATCTATCGAGTTGTAAGTGATCTGAACATTTCATGATGATAGCACTTTCCTAAGGGGGTCAAACCATGTCCCAAATGTCACCGGATCTGGTGTCAATTTAAAGTAGTAGTCCAGTTACACATTTGTGGGCTTATAACTTGGCTTTTGAATGTCCTAGAGAGGTCAGGTTTGTTTTAGTGTACTCCAATCAACAGCCCCTACAACCACAAAAAGGAATGGAGTCATTAGCGCTTATGGTTTGTAAATGGCACCCAGAATTATGTTGCACGAAGCAAAATTTCACATCTTTCTGGGTTCATTTGTGTGAAAACAAGGTCCAATCAGGCTGAAACGTTACAGGAAGGTAGACTCTATTGAGTTGTAAGTGATCTGTACGTTTCATGATGATAGCACTTTCCTAAGGGGGTCAAACCATGTCCCAAAGGTCACCGGATCTGGTGTCACTTTAAAGAAGTAGTCCAGTTACACATTTGTGGGCTTATAACTTGGCTTCTGAATGTCCTAGAGAGGTCAGGTTTGTTTTAGTGTACTCCAATCAACAGCCCCTACAACCACAAAAAGGAATGGAGTCATTAGCGCTTATGGTTTGTAAATGGCACCCAGAATTATGTTGCACGAAGCACAATTTCACATCATTCTGGGTCCATTTGTGTGAAAACAAGGTCCAATCAGGCTGAAACATTACAGGAAGGTAGAATCTATTAAGTTGTAAGTGATCTGAACGTTTCATGATGATAGCTTTTCCCAAAGGGGGTCAAACCATGTCCCAAAGGTCACCGGATCTTGTGTCTAAAGAAGTAGTCCAGTTACAAATTTGTGGGCTTATAACTTGGCTTCTGAATGTCCTAGAGAGATCAGGTTTGTTTTAGTATACTCCAATCAACAGCCCCTACAACCACAAAAAGGAATGGAGTCATTAGCACTTATGGTTTGTAAATGGCACCCAGAATTATGTTGCACGAAGCACTATTTCACATCATTCTGGGTCCATTTGTGTGAAAACAAGGTCCAATCAGGCTGAAACGTTACAAGAAGGTAGAATCTATTGATTTGTAAGTGATCTGAACATTTCATAATGATAGCACTTTCCTAAGGGGGTCAAACCATGTCCCAAAGGTCACCGGATCTGGTGTCAATTTAAAGAAGTAGTCCAGTTACACATTTGTGGGCTTAAACCTTGGCTTCGGAATGTCCTAGAGCGATCAGGTTTGTTTTAGTGTACTCCAATCAACAGCCCCTACAACCACAAAAAGGAATGGAGACATTAGCACTTATGGTTTTTAAATGGCACCCAGAATTATGTTGCACGAAGCACAATTTCACATCATTCTGGGTTCATTTGTGTAAAAACAAGGTCCAATCAGGCTGAAACAATACAGGAAGGTAGAATCTATTGAGTTGTAAGTGATCTGAACGTTTCAAGATGATCGCACATTCCTATAGGGGGTCAAACCATGTCCCAAATGTCACCGGGCCTGGTGTCACTTTAAAGAAGTAGTCCAGTTACACCTTTATGGGCTTATAACTTGGCTTCTGAATGTCCTAGAGAGGTTAGGTTTGTTTTAGTGTACTCCAATCAAAAGCCCCTACAACCACAAAAAGGAATGGAGTCATTAGCACTTATGGTTTGTAAATGGCACCCAGAATTACGTTGCACGAAGCACAATTTCACATCATTCTGGGTTCATTTGTATGAAAACAAGGTCCAATCAGGCTGAAATGTTACAGGAAGGTAGAATCTATTGAGTTGTAAGTGATCTGAACGTTTCATGATGATAGCACTTTCCTAAGGGGGTCAAACCATGTCCCAAAGGTCACCGGATCTGGTGTCAATTTAAAGAAGTAGTCCAGTTACACATTTGTGGGCTGATAACTTGGCTTCTGAATGTGCTAGAGCGATCAGGTTTGTTTTAGTGTACTCCAATCAACAGCCCCTACAACCACAAAAAGGAATGGAGTCATTAGCACTTATGGTTTTTAAATGTCACCCAGAATTATGTTGCACGAAGCACAATTTCACATCATTCTGGGTTCATTTGTGTGAAAACAAGGTCCAATCAGGCTGAAACGTTACAGGAAGGTAGAATCTATTGAGTTGTAAGTGATCTGAACATTTCATGATGATAGCACTTTCCTAAGGGGGTCAAACCATGTCCCAAATGTCACCGGATCTGGTGTCAATTTAAAGTAGTAGTCCAATTACACATTTGTGGGCTTATAACTTGGCTTTTGAATGTCCTAGAGAGGTCAGGTTTGTTTTAATGTACTCCAATCAACAGCCCCTACAACCACAAAAAGGAATGGAGTCATTAGCATTTATGGTTTGTAAATGGGACCCAGAATTATGTTGCACGAAGCACAATTTCACATCATTCTGGGTCCATTTGTGTGAAAACAAGGTCCAATCAGGCTGAAACGTTACAGGAAGGTAGAATCTATTGAGTTGTAAGTGATCTGAACGTTTCATGATGATAGCACTTTCCTAAGGGGGTCAAACCATGTCCCAAATGTCACCGGATCTGGTGTCACTTTAAAGAAGTAGTCCAGTTACACATTTGTGGGCTTATAACTTGGCTTCTGAATGTCCTAGAGAGGTCAGGTTTGTTTTAGTGTACTCCAATCAACAGCCCCTACAACCACAAAAAGGAATGGAGTCATTAGCGCTTATGGTTTGTAAATGGCACCCAGAATTATGTTGCACGAAGCACAATTTCACATCATTCTGGGTCCATTTGTGTGAAAACAAGGTCCAATCAGGCTGAAACATTACAGGAAGGTAGAATCTATTAAGTTGTAAGTGATCTGAACGTTTAATGATGATAGCTTTTCCCTAAGGGGGTCAAACCATGTCCCAAAGGTCACCGGATCTGGTGTCTAAAGAAGTAGTCCAGTTACAAATTTGTGGGCTTATAACTTGGCTTCTGAATGTCCTAGAGAGATCAGGTTTGTTTTAGTGTACTCCAATCAACAGCCCCTACAACCACAAAAAGGAATGGAGTCATTAGCACTTATGGTTTTTAAATGGCACCCAGAATTATGTTGCACGAAGCACAATTTCACATCATTTTGGGTTCATTTGTGTGAAAACAAGGTCCAATCAGGCTGAAACGTTACAGGAAGTTAGAATCTATTAAGTTGTAAGTGATCTGAACATTTCATGATGATAGCACTTTCCTAAGGGTGTCAAACCATGTCCCAAATGTCACCGGATCTGGTGTCAATTTAAAGTAGTAGTCCAGTTACACATTTGTGGGCTTATAACTTGGCTTTTGAATGTCCTAGAGAGGTCAGGTTTGTTTTAATGTACTCCAATCAACAGCCCCTACAACCACAAAAAGGAATGGAGTCATTAGCACTTATGGTTTGTAAATGGCACCCAGAATTATGTTGCACGAAGCAAAATTTCACATCATTCTGGGTTCATTTGTGTGAAAACAAGGTCCAATCAGGCTGAAACGTTACAGGAAGGTAGAATCTATTGAGTTGTAAGTGATCTGAAAGTTTCATGATGATAGCACTTTCCTAAGGGGGTCAAACCATGTCCCAAAGGTCACCGGATCTGGTGTCACTTTAAAGAAGTAGTCCAGTTACACATTTGTGGGCTTATAACTTGGCTTCTGAATGTCCTAGAGAGGTCAGGTTTGTTTTAGTGTACTCCAATCAACAGCCCCTAAAACCACAAAAAGGAATGGAGTCATTAGCGCTTATGGTTTGTAAATGGCACCCAGAATTATGTTGCACGAAGCACAATTTCACATCATTCTGGGTCCATTTGTGTGAAAACAAGGTCCAATAAGGCTGAAACATTACAGGAAGGTAGAATCTATTAAGTTGTAAGTGATCTGAACGTTTAATGATGATAGCTTTTCCCTAAGGGGGTCAAACCATGTCCCAAAGGTCACCGGATCTGGTGTCTAAAGAAGTAGTCCAGTTACAAATTTGTGGGCTTATAACTTGGCTTCTGAATGTCCTAGAGAGATCAGGTTTGTTTTAGTATACTCCAATCAACAGCCCCTACAACCACAAAAAGGAATGGAGTCATTAGCACTTATGGTTTTTAAATGGCACCCAGAATTATGTTGCACGAAGCACAATTTCACATCATTCTGGGTTCATTTGTGTGAAAACAAGGTCCAATCAGGCTGAAACGTTACAGGAAGGTAGAATCTATTGAGTTGTAAGTGATCTGAACATTTCATGATGATAGCACTTTCCTAAGGGGGTCAAACCATGTCCCAAATGTCACCGGATCTGGTGTCAATTTAAAGTAGTAGTCCAGTTACACATTTGTGGGCTTATAACTTGGCTTTTGAATGTCCTAGAGAGGTCAGGTTTGTTTTAATGTACTCCAATCAACAGCCCCTACAACCACAAAAAGGAATGGAGTCATTAGCACTTATGGTTTGTAAATGGCACCCAGAATTATGTTGCACGAAGCAAAATTTCACATCATTCTGGGTTCATTTGTGTGAAAACAAGGTCCAACCAGGCTGAAACGTTACAGGAAGGTAGAATCTATTAAGTTGTAAGTGATCTGAACGTTTAATGATGATAGCACTTTCCTAAGGGGGTCAAACCATGTCCCAAAGGTCACCGGATCTGGTGTCAATTTAAAGTAGTAGTCCAGTTACACATTTGTGGGCTTAAACCTTGGCTTCTTAATGTCCTAGAGTGATCAGGTTTGTTTTAGTGTACTCCAATCAACAGCCCCTACAACCACAAAAAGGAATTGAGACATTAGCACTTATGGTTTTTAAATGGCACCCAGAATTATGTTGCACGAAGCACAATTTCACATCATTCTGGGTTCATTTGTGTAAAAACAAGGTCCAATCAGGCTGAAACGTTACAGGAAGGTAGAATCTATTGAGTTGTAAGTGATCTGAACGTTTCATGATGATAGTACTTTCCTAAGGGGGTCAAACCATGTCCCAAAGGTCACCGGATCTGGTGTCCAAAGAAGTAGTCCAGTTACACATTTGTGGGTTTATAACTTGGCTTCTGAATGTCCTACAGAGATCAGGTTTGTTTTAGTATACTCCAATCAACAGCCCCTACAACCACAAAAAGGAATGGAGTCATTAGCACTTATGGTTTTTAAATGGCACCCAGAATTATGTTGCACGAAGCACAATTTCACATCATTCTGGGTTCATTTGTGTGAAAACAAGGTCCAATCAGGCTGAAACGTTACAGGAAGGTAGAATCTATTGAGTTGTAAGGGATTTGAACGTTTCATGATGATAGCACTTTCCTAAGGGGGTCAAACAATGTCCCAAAGGTCACCGGATCTGGTGTCAATTTAAAGAAGTAGTCCAGTTACA
Organism: Nothobranchius furzeri; assembly: GCF_043380555.1. Taxonomy (NCBI): domain Eukaryota; kingdom Metazoa; phylum Chordata; class Actinopteri; order Cyprinodontiformes; family Nothobranchiidae; genus Nothobranchius; species Nothobranchius furzeri. The sequence continues at coordinate 2,932,197 of NC_091746.1, read as the reverse complement.
CATTTGTGGGCTTATAACTTGGCTTCTGAATGTCCTAGAGCGATCAGGTTTGCTTTAGTGTACTCCAATCAACAGCCCCTACAACCACAAACAGGAATGTAGACATTAGCACTCATGGTTTTTAAATGGCACCCAGAATTATGTTGCACGAAGCACAATTTCACATCATTCTGGGTTCATTTGTGTGAAAACAAGGTCCAATCAGGCTGAAACAATACAGGAAGGTAGAATCTATTGAGTTGTAAGTGATCTGAACGTTTCATGATGATCGCACTTTCCTAAGGGGGTCAAACCATGTCCCAAAGGTCACCGGATCTGGTGTCACTTTAAAGAAGTAGTCCAGTTACACATTTGTGGGCTTATAACTTGGCTTCTGAATGTCCTAGAGAGGTCAGGGTTGTTTTAGTGTACTCCAATCAACAGCCCCTACAACCACAAAAAGGAATGGAGTCATTAGCACTTATGGTTTGTAATTGGCACCCAGAATTATGTTGCACGAAGCACAATTTCACATCATTCTGGGTCCATTTGTGTGAAAACAAGGTCCAATCAGGCTGAAACGTTACAGGAAGGTAGAATCTATTAAGTTGTAAGTGATCTGAACGTTTAATGATGATAGCTTTTCCCTAAGGGGGTCAAACCATGTCCCAAAGGTCAACGGATCTGGTGTCTAAAGAAGTAGTCCAGTTACAAATTTGTGGGCTTATAACTTGGCTTCTGAATGTCCTAGAGAGATCAGGTTTGTTTTAGTATACTCCAATCAACAGCCCCTACAACCACAAAAAGGAATGGAGTCATTAGCACTTATGGTTTTTAAATGGCACCCAGAATTATGTTGCACGAAGCACAATTTCACATCATTCTGGGTTCATTTGTGTGAAAACAAGGTCCAATCAGGCTGAAACGTTACAGGAAGGTAGAATCTATTGAGTTGTAAGTGATCTGAACATTTCATGATGATAGCACTTTCCTAAGGGGGTCAAACCATGTCCCAAATGTCACCGGATCTGGTGTCAATTTAAAGTAGTAGTCCAGTTACACATTTGTGGGCTTATAACTTGGCTTTTGAATGTCCTAGAGAGGTCAGGTTTGTTTTAATGTACTCCAATCAACAGCCCCTACAACCACAAAAAGGAATGGAGTCATTAGCACTTATGGTTTGTAAATGGCACCCAGAATTATGTTGCACGAAGCAAAATTTCACATCATTCTGGGTTCATTTGTGTGAAAACAAGGTCCAACCAGGCTGAAACGTTACAGGAAGGTAGAATCTATTGAGTTGTAAGTGATCTGAACGTTTCATGATGATAGCACTTTCCTAAGGGGGTCAAACCATGTCCCAAAGGTCACCGGATCTGGTGTCACTTTAAAGAAGTAGTCCAGTTACACATTTGTGGTCTTATAACTTGGCTTCTGAATGTCCTAGAGAGGTCAGGTTTGTTTTAGTGTACTCCAATCAACAGCCCCTACAACCACAAAAAGGAATGGAGTCATTAGCACTTATGGTTTGTAAATGGCACCCAGAATTATGTTGCACAAAGCACAATTTCACATCATTCTGGGTTCATTTGTGTGAAAACAAGGTCCAATCAGGCTGAAACGTTACAGGAAGGTAGAATCTATTGCGTTGTAAGTGATCTGAACGTTTCATGATGATAGCACTTTCCTAAGGGGGTCAAACCATGTCCCAAAGGTCACCGGATCTGGTGTCAATTTAAAGTAGTAGTCCAGTTACACATTTGTGGGCTTAAACCTTGGCTTCTTAATGTCCTAGAGTGATCAGGTTTGTTTTAGTGTACTCCAATCAACAGCCCCTACAACCACAAAAAGGAATTGAGACATTAGCACTTATGGTTTTTAAATGGCACCCAGAATTATGTTGCACGAAGCACAATTTCACATCATTCTGGGTTCATTTGTGTAAAAACAAGGTCCAATCAGGCTGAAACAATACAGGAAGGTAAAATCTATTGAGTTGTAAGTGATCTGAACGTTTCAAGATGATCGCACATTCCTATAGGGGGTCAAACCATGTCCCAAATGTCACCGGGCCTGGTGTCACTTTAAAGAAGTAGTCCAGTTACACCTTTGTGGGCTTATAACTTGGCTTCTGAATGTCCTAGAGAGGTTAGGTTTGTTTTAGTGTACTCCAATCAAAAGCCCCTACAACCACAAAAAGGAATGGAGTCATTAGCACTTATGGTTTGTAAATGGCACCCAGAATTACGTTGCACGAAGCACAATTTCACATCATTCTGGGTTCATTTGTATGAAAACAAGGTCCAATCAGGCTGAAATGTTACAGGAAGGTAGAATCTATTGAGTTGTAAGTGATCTGAACGTTTCATGATGATAGCACTTTCCTAAGGGGGACAAACCATGTCCCAAAGGTCACTGGATCTGGTGTCAATTTAAAGAAGTAGTCCAGTTACACATTTGTGGGCTTATAACTTGGCTTCTTAATGTCCTAGAGCGATCAGGTTTGTTTTAGTGTACTCCAATCAACAGCCCCTACAACCACAAAAAGGAATGGAGTCATTAGCACTTATGGTTTGTAAATGGCACCCAGAATTATGTTGCACAAAGCACAATTTCACATCATTCTGGGTCCATTTGTGTGAAAACAAGGTCCAATCAGGCTGAAACATTACATGAAGGTAGAATCTATTAAGTTGTAAGTGATCTGAACGTTTCATGATGATAGCACTTCCCTAAGGGGGTCAAACCATGTCCCAAAGGTCACCGGATCTGGTGTCTAAAGAAGTAGTGCAGTTACACATTTGTGGGCTTATAACTTGGCTTCTGAATGTCCTAGAGAGATCAGGTTTGTTTTAGTATACTCCAATCAACAGTCCCTACAACCACAAAAATGAATGGAGTCATTAGCACTTATGGTTTTTAAATGGCACCCAGAATTATGTTGCACGAAGCACAATTTCACATCATTCTGGGTTCATTTGTGTGAAAACAAGGTCCAATCAGGCTGAAACGTTACAGGAAGGTATAATCTATTGAGTTGTAAGTGATCTGAACGTTTCATGATGATAGCACTTTCCTAAGGGGGTCAAACCATGTCCCAAAGGTCACCGGATCTGGTGTCACTTTAAAGAAGTAGTCCAGTTACACATTTGTGGGCTTATAACTTGGCTTCTGAATGTCCTAGAGAGGTCAGGTTTGTTTTAGTGTACTCCAATCAACAGCCCCTACAACCACAAAAAGGAATGGAGTCATTAGCACTTATGGTTTGTAAATGGCACCCAGAATTATGTTGCACGAAGCACAATTTCACATCATTCTGGGTCCATTTGTGTGAAAACAATGTCCAATCAGTCTGAAACGTTACAAGAAGGTAGAATCTATTGAGTTGTAACTGATCTGAACGTTTCATGATGATAGCACTTTCCTAAGGGGGTCAAACCATGTCCCAAAGGTCACTGGATCTGGTGTCAATTTAAAGAAGTAGTCCAGTTACACATTTGTGGGCTTATAACTTGGCTTATGAATGTCCTAGAGAAATCAGGTTTGTTTTAATGTACTCCAATCAACAGCCCCTACAACCACAAAAAGGAATGGAGTCATTAGCACTTATGGTTTGTAAGTGGCACCCAGAATTATGTTGCACGAAGCACAATTTCACATCATTCTGGGTCAATTTGTGTGAAAACAAGGTCCAATCCGGCTGAAATGCTACAAGAAGGTAGAATCTATTGAGTTGTAAGTGATCTGAACGCTTCAAGATGATCGCACATTCCTATAGGGGGTCAAACCATGTCCCAAAGGTCACCGGGCCAAGTGTCACTTTAAAGAAGTAGTCCAGTTACACCTTTGTGGGCTTATAACTTGGCTTCTGAATGTCCTAGAGAGATCAGGTTTGTTTTAGTATACTCCAATCAACAGCCCCTACAACCACAAAAATGAATGGAGTCATTAGCACTTATGGTTTTTAAATGGCACCCAGAATTATGTTGCACGAAGCACAATTTCACATCATTCTGGGTCCATTTGTTTGAAAACAAGGTCCAATCAGGCTGATACGTTACAAGAAGGTAGAATCTATTGAGTTGTAAGTGATCTGAACGTTTCATGATGATAGCACTTTCCTAAGGGGGTCAAACCATGTCCCAAAGGTCACCGGATCTGGTGTCAATTTAAAGAAGTAGTCTAGTTACACATTTGTGGGCTTATAACTTGGCTTCTGAATGTCCTAGAGAGATCAGGTTTGTTTTAATGTACTCCAATCAACAGCCCCTACAACCACAAGAAGGAATTGAGTCATTAGCATTTATGGTTTGTAAATGGCACCCAGAATTATGTTGCACGAAGCACAATTTCACATCATTCTGGGTTCATTTGTGTGAAAACAAGGTCCAATCAGGCTGAAACGTTACATGAAGGTAGAATCTATTGAGTTGTAAGTGATCTGAAGGTTTCATGATGATACCACTTTCCTAAGGGGGTCAAACAATGTCTCAAAGGTCACCGGATCTGGTGTCAATTTAAAGAAGTAGTCCAGTTACACATTTGTGGGCTTATAACTTGGCTTCTGAATGTCCTAGAGCGATCAGGTTTGTTTTAGTGTTCTCCAATCAACAGCCCCTAGAACCACAAACAGGAATGGAGACATTAGCACTTATGGTTTTTAAATGGCACCCAGAATTATGTTGCACGAAGCACAATTTCACATCATTCTGGGTTCATTTGTGTGAAAACAAGGTCCAATCAGGCTGAAACGTTACAGGAAGGTAGAATATATTGAGTTGTAAGTGATCTGAACGTTTCATGATGATAGTACTTTCCTAAGGGGGTCAAACCATGTCCCAAAGGTCACCGGATCTGGTGTCTAAAGAAGTAGTCCAGTTACACATTTGTTGGCTTATAACTTGGCTTCTGAATGTCCTACAGAGATCAGGTTTGTTTTAGTATACTCCAATCAACAGCCCCTACAACCACAAAAAGGAATGGAGTCATTAGCACTTATGGTTTTTAAATGGCACCCAGAATTATGTTGCACGAAGCACAATTTCACATCATTCTGGGTTCATTTGTGTGAAAACAAGGTCCAATCAGGCTGAAACGTTACAGGAAGGTAGAATCTATTGAGTTGTAAGGGATTTGAACGTTTCATGATGATAGCACTTTCCTAAGGGGGTCAAACAATGTCCCAAAGGTCACCGGATCTGGTGTCAATTTAAAGAAGTAGTCCAGTTACACATTTGTGGGCTTATAACTTGGCTTCTGAATGTCCTAGAGCGATCAGGTTTGCTTTAGTGTACTCCAATCAACAGCCCCTACAACCACAAACAGGAATGTAGACATTAGCACTTATGGTTTTTAAATGGCACCCAGAATTATGTTGCACGAAGCACAATTTCACATCATTCTGGGTTCATTTGTGTGAAAACAAGGTCCAATCAGGCTGAAACAACACAGGAAGGTAGAATCTATTGAGTTGTAAGTGATCTGAACGTTTCATGATGATCGCACTTTCCTAAGGGGGTCAAACCATGTCCCAAAGGTCACCAGATCTGGTGTCACTTTAAAGAAGTAGTCCAGTTACACATTTGTGGGCTTATAACTTGGCTTCTGAATGTCCTAGAGAGGTCAGGGTTGTTTTAGTGTACTCCAATCAACAGCCCCTACAACCACAAAAAGGAATGGAGTCATTAGCACTTATGGTTTGTAATTGGCACCCAGAATTATGTTGCACGAAGCACAATTTCACATCATTCTGGGTTCATTTGTGTGAAAACAAGGTCCAATCAGGCTGAAACGTTACAAGAAGGTAGAATCTATTGAGTTGTAACTGATCTGAACGTTTCATGATGATAGCACTTTCCTAAGGGGGTCAAACCATGTCCCAAAGGTCACTGGATCTGGTGTCAATTTAAAGAAGTAGTCCAGTTACACATTTGTGGGCTTATAACTTGGCTTATGAATGTCCTAGAGAAATCAGGTTTGTTTTAATGTACTCCAATCAACAGCCCCTACAACCACAAAAAGGAATGGAGTCATTAGCACTTATGGTTTGTAAGTGGCACCCAGAATTATGTTGCACGAAGCACAATTTCACATCATTCTGGGTCAATTTGTGTGAAAACAAGGTCCAATCCGGCTGAAACGCTACAAGAATGTAGAATCTATTGAGTTGTAAGTGATCTGAACGCTTCAAGATGATCGCACATTCCTATAGGGGGTCAAACCATGTCCCAAAGGTCACCGGGCCAAGTGTCACTTTAAAGAAGTAGTCCAGTTACACCTTTGTGGGCTTATAACTTGGCTTCTGAATGTCCTAGAGAGATCAGGTTTGTTTTAGTATACTCCAATCAACAGCCCCTACAACCACAAAAATGAATGGAGTCATTAGCACTTATGGTTTTTAAATGGCACCCAGAATTATGTTGCACGAAGCACAATTTCACATCATTCTGGGTCCATTTGTTTGAAAACAAGGTCCAATCAGGCTGATACGTTACAAGAAGGTAGAATCTATTGAGTTGTAAGTGATCTGAACGTTTCATGATGATAGCACTTTCCTAAGGGGGTCAAACCATGTCCCAAAGGTCACCGGATCTGGTGTCAATTTAAAGAAGTAGTCTAGTTACACATTTGTGGGCTTATAACTTGGCTTCTGAATGTCCTAGAGAGATCAGGTTTGTTTTAATGTACTCCAATCAACAGCCCCTACAACCACAAGAAGGAATTGAGTCATTAGCATTTATGGTTTGTAAATGGCACCCAGAATTATGTTGCACGAAGCACAATTTCACATCATTCTGGGTTCATTTGTGTGAAAACAAGGTCCAATCAGGCTGAAACGTTACATGAAGGTAGAATCTATTGAGTTGTAAGTGATCTGAAGGTTTCATGATGATAGCACTTTCCTAAGGGGGTCAAACAATGTCTCAAAGGTCACCGGATCTGGTGTCAATTTAAAGAAGTAGTCCAGTTACACATTTGTGGGCTTATAACTTGGCTTCTGAATGTCCTAGAGCGATCAGGTTTGTTTTAGTGTTCTCCAATCAACAGCCCCTAGAACCACAAAAAGGAATGGAGACATTAGCACTTATGGTTTTTAAATGGCACCCAGAATTATGTTGCACGAAGCACAATTTCACATCATTCTGGGTTCATTTGTGTGAAAACAAGGTCCAATCAGGCTGAAACGTTACAGGAAGGTAGAATCTATTGAGTTGTAAGTGATCTGAACGTTTCATGATGATAGTACTTTCCTAAGGGGGTCAAACCATGTCCCAAAGGTCACCGGATCTGGTGTCTAAAGAAGTAGTCCAGTTACACATTTGTGGGCTTATAACTTGGCTTCTGAATGTCCTACAGAGATCAGGTTTGTTTTAGTATACTCCAATCAACAGCCCCTACAACCACAAAAAGGAATGGAGTCATTAGCACTTATGGTTTTTAAATGGCACCCAGAATTATGTTGCACGAAGCACAATTTCACATCATTCTGGGTTCATTTGTGTGAAAACAAGGTCCAATCAGGCTGAAACGTTACAGGAAGGTAGAATCTATTGAGTTGTAAGGGATTTGAACGTTTCATGATGATAGCACTTTCCTAAGGGGGTCAAACAATGTCCCAAAGGTCACCGGATCTGGTGTCAATTTAAAGAAGTAGTCCAGTTACACATTTGTGGGCTTATAACTTGGCTTCTGAATGTCCTAGAGCGATCAGGTTTGCTTTAGTGTACTCCAATCAACAGCCCCTACAACCACAAACAGGAATGTAGACATTAGCACTTATGGTTTTTAAATGGCACCCAGAATTATGTTGCACGAAGCACAATTTCACATCATTCTGGGTTCATTTGTGTGAAAACAAGGTCCAATCAGGCTGAAACAATACAGGAAGGTAGAATCTATTGAGTTGTAAGTGATATGAACGTTTCATGATGATCGCACTTTCCTAAGGGGGTCAAACCATGTCCCAAAGGTCACCGGATCTGGTGTCACTTTAAAGAAGTAGTCCAGTTACACATTTGTGGGCTTATAACTTGGCTTCTGAATGTCCTAGAGAGGTCAGGGTTGTTTTATTGTACTCCAATCAACAGCCCCTACAACCACAAAAAGGAATGGAGTCATTAGCACTTATGGTTTGTAATTGGCACCCAGAATTATGTTGCACGAAGCACAATTTCACATCATTCTGGGTCCATTTGTGTGAAAACAAGGTCCAATCAGGCTGAAACGTTACATGAAGGTAGAATCTATTGAGTTGTAAGTGATCTGAAGGTTTCATGATGATAGCACTTTCCTAAGGGGGTCAAACAATGTCTCAAAGGTCACCGGATCTGGTGTCAATTTAAAGAAGTAGTCCAGTTACACATTTGTGGGCTTATAACTTGGCTTCTGAATGTCCTAGAGCGATCAGGTTTGTTTTAGTGTTCTCCAATCAACAGCCCCTAGAACCACAAAAAGGAATGGAGACATTAGCACTTATGGTTTTTAAATGGCACCCAGAATTATGTTGCATGAAGCACAATTTCACATCATTCTGGGTTCATTTGTGTGAAAACAAGGTCCAATCAGGCTGAAACGTTACAGGAAGGTAGAATCTATTGCGTTGTAAGTGATCTGAACGTTTCATGATGATAGTACTTTCCTAAGGGGGTCAAACCATGCTCCAAAGGTCACCGGATCTGGTGTCTAAAGAAGTAGTCCAGTTACACATTTGTGGGCTTATAACTTGGCTTCTGAATGTCCTACAGAGATCAGGTTTGTTTTAGTATACTCCAATCAACAGCCCCTACAACCACAAAAAGGAATGGAGTCATTAGCACTTATGGTTTTTAAATGGCACCCAGAATTATGTTGCACGAAGCACACTTTCACATCATTCTGGGTTCATTTGTGTGAAAACAAGGTCCAATCAGGCTGAAACGTTACAGGAAGGTAGAATCTATTGAGTTGTAAGTGATCTGAACGTTTCATGATGATCGCACTTTCCTAAGGGGGTCAAACCATGTCCCAAAGGTCACCGGATCTGGTGTCACTTTAAAGAAGTAGTCCAGTTACACATTTGTGGGCTTATAACTTGGCTTCTGAATGTCCTAGAGAGGTCAGGGTTGTTTTAGTGTACTCCAATCAACAGCCCCTACAACCACAAAAAGGAATGGAGTCATTAGCACTTATGGTTTGTAATTGGCACCCAGAATTATGTTGCACGAAGCACAATTTCACATCATTCTGGGTCCATTTGTGTGAAAACAAGGTCCAATCAGGCTGAAACGTTACAGGAAGGTAGAATCTATTGAGTTGAAAGTGATCTGAACGTTTCATGATGATAGCATTTTCCTAAGGGGGTCACACCATGTCCCAAAGGTCACCGGATCTGGTGTCAATTTAAAGAAGTAGTCCAGTTACACAATTATGGGCTTATAACTTGGCTTCTGAATGTCCTAGAGAGATCAGGTTTGTTTTAGTGTACTCCAATCAACAGCCCCTACAACCACAAAAAGGAATGGAGTCATTAGCACTTATGGTTTGTAAATGGCACCCAGAATTTTGTTGCACGAAGCACAATTTCACATCATTCTGGGTCCATTTGTGTGAAAACAAGGTCCAATCAGGCTGAAACGCTACAAGAAGGTAGAATCTATTGAGTTGTAAGTGATCTGAACGTTTCAAGATGATCGCACATTCCTATATGGGGTAAAACCATGTCCCAAAGGTCACCGGGCCTGGTGTCACTTTAAAGAAGTAGTCCAGTTACACCTTTGTGGGCTTATAACTTGGCTTCTGAATGTCCTAGAGAGGTTAGGTTTGTTTAGTGTACTCCAATCAACAGCCCCTACAACCACAAATAGGAATGGAGTCATTAGTACTTATGGTTTTTAAATGGCACCCAGAATTATGTTGCACGAAGCACAATTTCACATCATTCTGGGTTCATTTGTGTGAAAACAAGGTCCAATCAGGCTGAAACGTTACAGGAAGGTAGAATCTATTGAGTTGTAAGTGATCTGAAGGTTTCATGATGATAGCACTTTCCTAAGGGGGTCAAACCATGTCTCAAAGGTCACCGGATCTGGTGTCAATTTAAAGAAGTAGTCCAGTTACACATTTGTGGGCTTATAACTTGGCTTCTGAATGTCCTAGAGCGATCAGGTTTGTTTTAGTGTTCTCCAATCAACAGCCCCTAGAACCACAAAAAGGAATGGAGACATTAGCACTTATGGTTTTTAAATGGCACCCAGAATTATGTTGCACGAAGCACAATTTCACATCATTCTGGGTTCATTTGTGTGAAAACAAGGTCCAATCAGGCTGAAACGTTACAGGAAGGTAGAATCTATTGAGTTGTAAGTGATCTGAACGTTTCATGATGATAGCACTTTCCTAAGGGGGTCAAACCATGTCCCAAAGGTCACCGGATCTGGTGTCTAAAGAAGTAGTCCAGTTACACATTTGTGGGCTTATAACTTGGCTTCTGAATGTCCTACAGAGATCAGGTTTGTTTTAGTATACTCCAATCAACAGCCCCTACAACAAAACCATAAGTGCTAATGACTCCATTCCTTTTTGTGGTTGTAGGGGCTGTTGATTGGAGTACATTAAAACAAACCTGATCTCTCTAGTACATTCAGAGGCCAAGTTATAAGCCCACAAAGGTGTAACTGGACTACTTCTTTAAAGTGACGCCAGGCCCGGTGACCTTTGGGACATGGTTTGACCCCCTATAGGAATGTGCGATCATCATGAAACGTTCAGATCACTTACAACTCAATAGATTCTACCTTCTTGTAACGTTTCAGCCTGATTGGACCTTGTTTTCACACAAATGGACCCAGAATGATGTGAAATTGTGCTTCGTGCAACATAATTCTGGGTGCCATTTAAAAACCATAAGTGCTAATGACTCCATTCCTTTTTGTGGTTGTAGGGGCTGTTGATTGGAGTACATTAAAACAAACCTGATCTCTCTAGGACATTCAGAGGCCAGGTTAAAAGCCCACAAAGGTGTAACTGGACTACTTCTTTAAAGTGACACCAGGCCAGGTGACCTTTGGGACATGGTTTGCCCCCCCTATAGGAATGAGCGATCATCATGAAACGTTCAGATCACTTACAACTCAATAGATTCTACCTTCTTGTAACGTTTCAGCCTGATTGGACCTTGTTTTCACACAAATGAACCCAGAATGATGTGAAATTGTGCTTCGTGCAACATAATTCTGGGTGCCATTTAAAAACTATAAGTGCTAATGACTCCATTCCTTTTTGTGGTAATGGGGGATGTTAATTGGAGTTCTCTAAAACAAACCTGACCTCTCTAGGATATTCAGAAGCCAAGTTATAAGCCCACAAAGGTGTAACTGGACTACTTCTTTAAAGTGACACCAGGCCCGGTAACCTTTGGGACATGGTTTGACCCCCTATAGGAATGTGCGATCATCATGAAACGTTCAGATCACTTACAACTCAATAGCTTCTACCTTCTTGTAACGTTTCAGCCTTATTGGACCTTGTTTTCACACAAATGAACCCAGAATGATGTGAAAATGTGCTTCGTGCAACATAATTCTGGGTGCCTTTTAAAAACCATAAGTGCTAATGACTCCATTCCTTTTTGTGGTGGTAGGGGCTGTTGATTGGAGTACACTAAAACAAACCTGATCTCTCTAGGACATTCAGAAGCCAAGTTATATGCCCACAAATGTGTAACTGGACTACTTTTTTAAAGTGACACCAGGCCTGGTGACCTTTGGGACATGGTTTTACCCCCTATAGGAATGTGCGATCATCATGAAACGTTCAGATCACTTACAACTCAATAGATTCTACCTTCTTGTAACGTTTCAGCCTGATTGGACCTTGTTTTCACACAAATGGACCCAGAATGATGTGAAATTGTGCTTCGTGCAACATAATTCTGGGTACCATTTACAAACCATAAGTGCTAATGACTCCATTCCTTTTTGTGGTTGTAGGGGCTGTTGATTGGAGTACATTAAAACAAACCTGATCTCTCTAGGACATTCAGAGGCCAAGTTATAAGCCCACAAAGGTGTAACTGGACTACTTCTTTAAAACTACACCAGGCCCGGTGACCTTTGGGACATGGTTTGACCCCCTATAGGAATGTGCGATCATCATGAAATGTTCAGATCACTTACAACTCAATAGATTCTACCTTCTTGTAACGTTTCAGCCTGATTGGACCTTGTTTTCACACAAATGAACCCAGAATGATATGAAATTGTGCTTCGTGCAACATAATTCTGGGTGCCATTTAAAAAGCATAAGTGCTAATGACTCCATTCCTTTTTGTGGTAATGGGGGCTGTTAATTGGAGTACTCTAAAACAAACCTGACCTCTCTAGGATATTCAGAAGCCAAGTTATAAGCCCACAAAGGTGTAACTGGACTACTTCTTTAAAGTGACACCAGGCCCGGTGACCTTTGGGACATGGTTTGACCCCCTATAGGAATGTGCGATCATCATGTAACGTTCGGATCACTTACAACTCAATAGATTCTACCTTCTTGTAACGTTTCAGCCTGATTGGACCTTGTTTTCACACTAATGAACCCAGAATGATCGGAAATTGTGCTTCGTGCAACATAATTCTGGGTGCCAATTAAAAACCATAAGTGCTAATGACTCCATTCCTTTTTGTGGTTGTAGGAACTGTTGATTGGAGTACACTAAAACAAACCTGATCTCTCTAGGACATTCAGAAGCCAAGTTATAATCCCACAAATGTGTAACTGGACTACTTCTTTAAAGTGACACCAGGCCTGGTGACCTTTGGGACATGGTTTTACCCCCTATAGGAATGTGCGATCATCATGAAATGTTCAGATCACTTACAACTCAATAGATTCTACCTTCTTGTAACGTTTCAGCCTGATTGGACCTTGTTTTCACACAAATGGACCCAGAATGATGTGAAATTGTGCTTCGTGCAACATAATTCTGGGTGCCATTTACAAACCATAAGTGCTAATGACGCCATTCCTTTTTGTGGTTGTAGGGGCTGTTGATTGGAGTACACTAAAACAAACCTGATCTCTCTAGGACATGCAGAAGCAAAGTTATAAGCCCACAAATGTGTAACTGGACTACTTCTTTAAAGTGACACCAGGCCTGGTGACCTTTGGGACATGGTTTTACCCCCTATAGGAATGTGCGATCATGATGAAACGTTCAGATCACCTACAACTCAATAGATTCTCCCTTCTTGTAACGTTTCAGCCTGACTGGACCTTGTTTTCACACAAATGGACCCAGAATGATGTGAAATTGTGCTTCGTGCAACATAATTCTGGGTGCCATTTACAAACCATAAGTGCTAATGACTCCATTCCTTTTTGTGGTTGTAGGGGCTGTAGATTGTAGTACATTAAAACAAACCTGATCTCTCTAGTACATTCAGAGGCCAAGTTATAAGCCCACAAAGGTGTAACTGGACTACTTCTTTAAAGTGACACCAAGCCCGCTGACCTTTGGGACATGGTTTGACCCCCTATAGGAATGTGTGATCATCATGAAACGTTCAGATCACTTACAACTCAATAGATTCTACCTTCTTGTAACGTTTCAGCCTGATTGGACCTTGTTTTCACACAAATGGACCCAGAATGATGTGAAAATGTGCTTCGTGCAACATAATTCTGGGTGCCTTTTAAAAACCATAAGTGCTAATGACTCCATTCCTTTTTGTGGTTGTAGGGGCTGTTGATTGGAGTACACTAAAACAAACCTGATCTCTCTAGGACATTCAGAAGCCAAGTTATAAGCCCACAAATGTGTAACTGGACTACTTCTTTAAAGTGACACCAGGCCTGGTGACCTTTGGGACATGGTTTTACCCCCTATAGGAATGTGCGATCATCATGAAACGTTCAGATCACTTACAACTCAATAGATTCTACCTTCTTGTAACGTTTCAGCCTGATTGGACCTTGTTTTCACACAAATGGACCCAGAATGATGTGAAATTGTGCTTCGTGCAACATAATTCTGGGTACCATTTACAAACCATAAGTGCTAATGACTCCATTCCTTTTTGTGGTTGTAGGGGCTGTTGATTGGAGTACATTAAAACAAACCTGATCTCTCTAGGACATTCAGAGGCCAAGTTATAAGCCCACAAAGGTGTAACTGGACTACTTCTTTAAAACTACACCAGGCCTGGTGACCTTTGGGACATGGTTTGACCCCCTATAGGAATGTGCGATCATCATGAAACGTTCAGATCGCTTACAACTCAATAGATTCTACCTTCTTGTAACGTTTCAGCCTGATTGGACCTTGTTTTCACACAAATGAACCCAGAATGATATGAAATTGTGCTTCGTGCAACATAATTCTGGGTGCCATTTAAAAAGCATAAGTGCTAATGACTCCATTCCTTTTTGTGGTAATGGGGGCTGTTAATTGGAGTACTCTAAAACAAACCTGACCTCTCTAGGATATTCAGAAGCCAAGTTATAAGCCCACAAAGGTGTAACTGGACTACTTCTTTAAAGTGACACCAGGCCCGGTGACCTTTGGGACATGGTTTGACCCCCTATAGGAATGTGCGATCATCATGAAACGTTCAGATCACTTACAACTCAATAGATTCTACCTTCTTGTAACGTTTCAGCCTGATTGGACCTTGTTTTCACACAAATGAACCCAGAATGATCTGAAATTGTGCTTCGTGCAACATAATTCTGGGTGCCAATTAAAAACCATAAGTGCTAATGACTCCATTCCTTTTTGTGGTTGTAGGAACTGTTGATTGGAGTACACTAAAACAAACCTGATCTCTCTAGGACATTCAGAAGCCAAGTTATAAGCCCACAAATGTGTAACTGGACTACTTCTTTAAAGTGACACCAGGCCTGGTGACCTTTGGGAAATGGTTTTACCCCCTATAGGAATGTGCGATCATCATGAAATGTTCAGATCAATTACAACTCAATAGATTCTACCTTCTTGTAACGTTTCAGCCTGATTGGACCTTGTTTTCACACAAATGGACCCAGAATGATGTGAAATTGTGCTTCGTGTAACATAATTCTGGGTGCCATTTACAAACCATAAGTGCTAATGACGCCATTCCTTTTTGTGGTTGTAGGGGCTGTTGATTGGAGTACACTAAAAAAACCTGATCTCTCTAGGACATGCAGAAGCAAAGTTATAAGCCCACAAATGTGTAACTGGACTACTTCTTTAAAGTGACACCAGGCCTGGTGACCTTTGGGACATGGTTTTACCCCCTATAGGAATGTGCGATCATGATGAAACGTTCAGATCACCTACAACTCAATAGATTCTCCCTTCTTGTAACGTTTCAGCCTGACTGGACCTTGTTTTCACACAAATGGACCCAGAATGATGTGAAATTGTGCTTCGTGCAACATAATTCTGGGTGCCATTTACAAACCATAAGTGCTAATGACTCCATTCCTTTTTGTGGTTGTAGTGGCTGTTGATTGGAGTACATTAAAACAAACCTGATCTCTCTAGTACATTCAGAGGCCAAGTTATAAGCCCACAAAGGTGTAACTGGACTACTTCTTTAAAGTGACGCCAGGCCCGGTGACCTTTGGGACATGGTTTGACCCCCTATAGGAATGTGCGATCATCATGAAACGTTCAGATCACTTACAACTCAATAGATTCTACCTTCTTGTAACGTTTCAGCCTGATTGGACCTTGTTTTCACACAAATGGACCCAGAATGATGTGAAATTGTGCTTCGTGCAACATAATTCTGGGTGCCATTTAAAAACCATAAGTGCTAATGACTCCATTCCTTTTTGTGGTTGTAGGGGCTGTTGATTGGAGTACATTAAAACAAACCTGATCTCTCTAGGACATTCAGAGGCCAGGTTAAAAGCCCACAAAGGTGTAACTGGACTACTTCTTTAAAGTGACACCAGGCCAGGTGACCTTTGGGACATGGTTTGACCCCACTATAGGAATGAGCGATCATCATGAAACGTTCAGATCACTTACAACTCAATAGATTCTACCTTCTTGTAACGTTTCAGCCTGATTGGACCTTGTTTTCACACAAATGAACCCAGAATGATGTGAAATTGTGCTTCGTGCAACATAATTCTGGGTGCCATTTAAAAAGCATAAGTGCTAATGACTCCATTCCTTTTTGTGGTAATGGGGGCTGTTAATTGGAGTACTCTAAAACAAACCTGACCTCTCTAGGATATTCAGAAGCCAAGTTATAAGCCCACAAAGGTGTAACTGGACTACTTCTTTAAAGTGACACCAGGCCCGGTGACCTTTGGGACATGGTTTGACCCCCTATAGGAATGTGCGATCATCATGAAACGTTCAGATCACTTACAACTCAATAGATTCTACCTTCTTGTAACGTTTCAGCCTGATTGGACCTTGTTTTCACACAAATGAACCCAGAATGATCTGAAATTGTGCTTCGTGCAACATAATTCTGGGTGCCAATTAAAAACCATAAGTGCTAATGACTCCATTCCTTTTTGTGGTTGTAGGAACTGTTGATTGGAGTACACTAAAACAAACCTGATCTCTCTAGGACATTCAGAAGCCAAGTTATAAGCCCACAAATGTGTAACTGGACTACTTCTTTAAAGTGACACCAGGCCTGGTGACCTTTGGGAAATGGTTTTACCCCCTATAGGAATGTGCGATCATCATGAAATGTTCAGATCAATTACAACTCAATAGATTCTACCTTCTTGTAACGTTTCAGCCTGATTGGACCTTGTTTTCACACAAATGGACCCAGAATGATGTGAAATTGTGCTTCGTGTAACATAATTCTGGGTGCCATTTACAAACCATAAGTGCTAATGACGCCATTCCTTTTTGTGGTTGTAGGGGCTGTTGATTGGAGTACACTAAAAAAACCTGATCTCTCTAGGACATGCAGAAGCAAAGTTATAAGCCCACAAATGTGTAACTGGACTACTTCTTTAAAGTGACACCAGGCCTGGTGACCTTTGGGACATGGTTTTACCCCCTATAGGAATGTGCGATCATGATGAAACGTTCAGATCACCTACAACTCAATAGATTCTCCCTTCTTGTAACGTTTCAGCCTGACTGGACCTTGTTTTCACACAAATGGACCCAGAATGATGTGAAATTGTGCTTCGTGCAACATAATTCTGGGTGCCATTTACAAACCATAAGTGCTAATGACTCCATTCCTTTTTGTGGTTGTAGTGGCTGTTGATTGGAGTACATTAAAACAAACCTGATCTCTCTAGTACATTCAGAGGCCAAGTTATAAGCCCACAAAGGTGTAACTGGACTACTTCTTTAAAGTGACGCCAGGCCCGGTGACCTTTGGGACATGGTTTGACCCCCTATAGGAATGTGCGATCATCATGAAACGTTCAGATCACTTACAACTCAATAGATTCTACCTTCTTGTAACGTTTCAGCCTGATTGGACCTTGTTTTCACACAAATGGACCCAGAATGATGTGAAATTGTGCTTCGTGCAACATAATTCTGGGTGCCATTTAAAAACCATAAGTGCTAATGACTCCATTCCTTTTTGTGGTTGTAGGGGCTGTTGATTGGAGTACATTAAAACAAACCTGATCTCTCTAGGACATTCAGAGGCCAGGTTAAAAGCCCACAAAGGTGTAACTGGACTACTTCTTTAAAGTGACACCAGGCCAGGTGACCTTTGGGACATGGTTTGACCCCACTATAGGAATGAGCGATCATCATGAAACGTTCAGATCACTTACAACTCAATAGATTCTACCTTCTTGTAACGTTTCAGCCTGATTGGACCTTGTTTTCACACAAATGAACCCAGAATGATGTGAAATTGTGCTTCGTGCAACATAATTCTGGGTGCCATTTAAAAACCATAAGTGCTAATGACTCCATTCCTTTTTGTGGTAATGGGGGATGTTAATTGGAGTTCTCTAAAACAAACCTGACCTCTCTAGGATATTCAGAAGCCAAGTTATAAGCCCACAAAGGTGTAACTGGACTACTTCTTTAAAGTGACACCAGGCCCGGTAACCTTTGGGACATGGTTTGACCCCCTATAGGAATGTGCGATCATCATGTAACGTTCAGATCACTTACAACTCAATAGATTCTACCTTCTTGTAACGTTTCAGCCTGATTGGACCTTGTTTTCACACAAATGAACCCAGAATGATCGGAAATTGTGCTTCGTGCAACATAATTCTGGGTGCCAATTAAAAACCATAAGTGCTAATGACTCCATTCCTTTTTGTGGTTGTAGGAACTGTTGATTGGAGTACACTAAAACAAACCTGATCTCTCTAGGACATTCAGAAGCCAAGTTATAAGCCCACAAATGTGTAACTGGACTACTTCTTTAAAGTGACACCAGGCCTGGTGACCTTTGGGACATGTTTTTACCCCCTATAGGAATGTGCGATCATCATGAAATGTTCAGATCACTTACAACTCAATAGATTCTACCTTCTTGTAACGTTTCAGCCTGATTGGACCTTGTTTTCACACAAATGGACCCAGAATGATGTGAAATTGTGCTTCGTGCAACATAATTCTGGGTGCCATTTACAAACCATAAGTGCTAATGACGCCATTCCTTTTTGTGGTTGTAGGGGCTGTTGATTGGAGTACACTAAAACAAACCTGATCTCTCTAGGACATGCAGAAGCAAAGTTATAAGCCCACAAATGTGTAACTGGACTACTTCTTTAAAGTGACACCAGGCCTGGTGACCTTTGGGACATGGTTTTACCCCCTATAGGAATGTGCGATCATGATGAAACGTTCAGATCACCTACAACTCAATAGATTCTCCCTTCTTGTAACGTTTCAGCCTGACTGGACCTTGTTTTCACACAAATGGACCCAGAATGATGTGAAATTGTGCTTCGTGCAACATAATTCTGGGTGCCATTTACAAACCATAAGTGCTAATGACTCCATTCATTTTTGTGGTTGTAGGGGCTGTTGATTGGAGTACATTAAAACAAACCTGATCTCTCTAGTACATTAAGAGGCCAAGTTATAAGCCCACAAAGGTGTAACTGGACTACTTCTTTAAAGTGACGCAAGGCCCGGTGACCTTTGGGACATGGTTTGACCCCCTATAGGAATGTGCGATCATCATGAAACGTTCAGATCACTTACAACTCAATACATTCTGCCTTCTTGTAATGTTTCAGCCTGATTGGACCTTGTTTTCACACAAATGAACCCAGAATGATGTGAAATTGTGCTTCGTGCAACATCATTCTGGGTATCATTTACAAACCATAAGTGCTAATGACTCCATTCCTTTTTGTGGTTGTAGGGGCTGTTGATTGGAGTACATTAAAACAAACCTGATCTCTCTAGGACATTCAGAGGCCAAGTTATAAGCCCACAAAGGTGTAACTGGACTACTTCTTTAAAACTACACCAGGCCCGGTGACCTTTGGGACATGGTTTGACCCCCTCTAGGAATGTGCGATCATCATGAAACGTTCAGATCACTTACAACTCAATAGATTCTACCTTCTTGTAACGTTTCAGCCTGATTGGACCTTGTTTTCACACAAATGAACCCAGAATGATATGAAATTGTGCTTCGTGCAACATAATTCTGGGTGCCATTTAAAAAGCATAAGTGCTAATGACTCCATTCCTTTTTGTGGTAATGGGGGCTGTTAATTGGAGTACTCTAAAAAAACCTGACCTCTCTAGGATATTCAGAAGCCAAGTTATAAGCCCACAAAGGTGTAACTGGACTACTTCTTTAAAGTGACACCAGGCCCGGTGACCTTTCGGACATGGTTTGACCCCCTATAGGAATGTGCGATCATCATGAAACGTTCAGATCACTTACAACTCAATAGATTCTACCTTCTTGTAACGTTTCAGCCTGATTGGACCTTGTATTCACACAAATGAACCCAGAATGATCTGAAATTGTGCTTCGTGCAACATAATTCTGGGTGCCATTTAAAAACCATAAGTGCTAATGACTCCATTCCTTTTTGTGGTTGTCGGAACTGTTGATTGGAGTACACTAAAACAAACCTGATCTCTCTAGGACATTCAGAAGCCAAGTTATAAGCCCACAAATGTGTAACTGGACTACTTCTTTAAAGTGACACCAGGCCTGGTGACCTTTGGGACATGGTTTTACCCCCTATAGGAATGTGCGATCATCATGAAATGTTCAGATCACTTACAACTCAATAGATTCTACCTTCTTGTAACGTTTCAGACTGATTGGACCTTGTTTTCACACAAATGGACCCAGAATGATGTGAAATTGTGCTTCGTGCAACAAAATTCTGGGTGCCATTTACAAACCATAAGTGCTAATGACGCCATTCCTTTTTGTGGTTGTAGGGGCTGTTTATTGGAGTACACTAAAACAAACCTGATCTCTCTAGGACATGCAGAAGCCAAGTTATAAGCCCACAAATGTGTAACTGGACTACTTCTTTAAAGTGACACCAGGCCTGGTGACCTTTGGGACATGGTTTTACCCCCTATAGGAATGTGCGATCATGATGAAACGTTCAGATCACTTACAACTCAATAGATTCTACCTTCTTGTAACGTTTCAGCCTGACTGGACCTTGTTTTCACACAAATGGACCCAGAATGATGTGAAATTGTGCTTCGTGCAACATAATTCGGGGGGCCATTTACAAACCATAAGTGCTAATGACTCCATTCCTTTTTGTGGTTGTAGGGGCTGTTGATTGGAGTACATTAAAACAAACCTGATCTCTCTAGTACATTCAGAGGCCAAGTTATAAGCCCACAAAGGTGTAACTGGACTACTTCTTTAAAGTGACGCCAGGCCCGGTGACCTTTGGGACATGGTTTGACCCCCTATAGGAATGTGCGATCATCATGAAACGTTCAGATCACTTACAACTCAACACATTCTGCCTTCTTGTAACGTTTCAGCCTGATTGGACCTTGTTTTCACACAAATGAACCCAGAATGATGTGAAATTGTGCTTCGTGCAACATAATTCTGGGTGCCATTTAAAAACCATAAGTGCTAATGACTGCATTCCTTTTTGTGGTAATGGGGGCTGTTAATTGGAGTACTCTAAAACAAACCTGACCTCTCTAGGATATTCAGAAGCCAAGTTATAAGCCCACAAAGGTGTAACTGGACTACTTCTTTAAAGTGACACCAGGCCCGGTGACCTTTGGGACATGGTTTGACCCCCTATAGGAATGTGCGATCATCATGAAACGTTCAGATCACTTACAACTCAATAGATTCTACCTTCTTGTAACGTTTCAGCCTGATTGGACCTTGTTTTCACACAAATGAACCCAGAATGATGTGAAATTGTGCTTCGTGCAACATAATTCTGGGTGCCATTTAAAAACCATAAGTGTTAATGACTCCATTCCTTTTTGTGGTTGTAGGGGCTGTTGATTGGAGTACACTAAAACAAACCTGATCTCTCTAGGACATTCAGAAGCCAAGTTATAAGCCCACTAATGTGTAACTGGACTACTTCTTTAAAGTGACACCAGGCCCGGTGACCTTTGGGACATGGTTTGACCCCCTATAGGAATGTGCGATCATCATCAAACTTTCATATCACTTACAACTCAATAGATTCTACCTTCTTGTAACGTTTCAGCCTGATTGAACCTTGTTTTCACACAAATTAACCCAGAATGATCTGAAATTGTGCTTCGTGCAACATAATTCTGGGTGCCATTTACAAACCATAAGTGCTAATGACGCCATTCCTTTTTGTGGTTGTAAGGGCTGTTGATTGGAGTACACTAAAACAAACCTGATCTCTCTAGGACATTCAGAAGCAAAGTTATAAGCCCACAAATGTGTAACTGGACTACTTCTTTAAAGTGACACCAGGCCTGGTGACCTTTGGGACATGGTTTTACCCCCTATAGGAATGTGCGATCATGATGAAACGTTCAGATCACCTACAACTCAATAGATTCTCCCTTCTTGTAACGTTTCAGCCTGACTGGACCTTGTTTTCACACAAATGGACCCAGAATGATGTGAAATTGTGCTTCGTGCAACATAATTCTGGGTGCCATTTACAAACCATAAGTGCTAATGACTCCATTCCTTTTTGTGGTTGTAGGGGCTGTTGATTGGAGTACATTAAAACAAACCCGATCTCTCTAGTACATTCAGAGGCCAAGTTATAAGCCCACAAAGGTGTAACTGGACTACTTCTTTAAAGTGACGCCAGGCCCGGTGACCTTTGGGACATGGTTTTACCCCCTATAGGAATGTGCGATCATCATGAAACGTTCAGATCACTTACAACTCAATACATTCTGCCTTCTTGTAACGTTTCAGCCTGATTGGACCTTGTTTTCACACAAATGAACCCAGAATGATGTGAAATTGTGCTTCGTGCAACATAATTCTGGGTGCCATTTAAAAACCATAAGTGCTAATGACTGCATTCCTTTTTGTGGTAATGGGGGCTGTTAATTGGAGTACTCTAAAACAAACCTGACCTCTCTAGGATATTCAGAAGCCAAGTTATAAGCCCACAAAGGTGTAACTGGACTACTTCTTTAAAGTGACACCAGGCCCGGTGACCTTTGGGACATGGTTTGACCCCCTATAGGAATGTGCGATCATCATGAAACGTTCAGATCACTTAAAACTCAATAGATTCTACCTTCTTGTAACGTTTCAGCCTGATTGGACCTTGTTTTCACACAAATGAACCCAGAATGATGTGAAATTGTGCTTCGTGCAACATAATTCTGGGTGCCATTTAAAAACCATAAGTGTTAATGACTCCATTCCTTTTTGTGGTTGTAGGGGCTGTTGATTGGAGTACACTAAAACAAACCTGATCTCTCTAGGACATTCAGAAGCCAAGTTATAAGCCCACTAATGTGTAACTGGACTACTTCTTTAAAGTGACACCAGGCCCGGTGACCTTTGGGACATGGTTTGACCCCCTATAGGAATGTGCGATCATCATGAAACGTTCATATCACTTACAACTCAATAGATTCTACCTTCTTGTAACGTTTCAGCCTGATTGGACCTTGTTTTCACACAAATGAACCCAGAATGATCTGAAATTGTGCTTCGTGCAACATATTTCTGGGTGCCATTTAAAAACCATAAGTGCTAATGACTCCATTCCTTTTTGTGGTTGTAGGGGCTGTTGATTGGAGTACACTAAAACAAACCTGATCTCTCTAGGACATTCAGAAGCCAATTTATAAGCCCACAAATGTGTAACTGGACTACTTCTTTAAAGTGACACCAGGCCTGGTGACCTTTGGGACATGGTTTTACCCCCTATAGGAATGTGCGATCATCATGAAATGTTCAGATCACTTACAACTCAATAGATTCTACCTTCTTGTAACGTTTCAGCCTGATTGGACCTTGTTTTCACACAAATGGACACAGAATGATGTGAAATTGTGCTTCGTGCAACATAATTCTGGGTGCCATTTACAAACCATAAGTGCTAATGACGCCATTCCTTTTTGTGGTTGTAGGGGCTGTTGATTGGAGTACACTAAAATAAACCTGATCTCTCTAGGACATGCAGAAGCAAAGTTATAAGCCCACAAATGTGTAACTGGACTACTTCTTTAAAGTGACACCAGGCCTGGTGACCTTTGGGACATGGTTTTACCCCCTATAGGAATGTGCGATCATGATGAAACGTTCAGATCACCTACAACTCAATAGATTCTCCCTTCTTGTAACGTTTCAGCCTGACTGGACCTTGTTTTCACACAAATGGACCCAGAATGATGTGAAATTGTGCTTCGTGCAACATAATTCTGGGTGCCATTTACAAACCATAAGTGCTAATGACTCCATTCCTTTTTGTGGTTGTAGGGGCTGTTGATTGGAGTACATTAAAACAAACCCGATCTCTCTAGTACATTCAGAGGCCAAGTTATAAGCCCACAAAGGTGTAACTGGACTACTTCTTTAAAGTGACGCCAGGCCCGGTGACCTTTGGGACATGGTTTTACCCCCTATAGGAATGTGTGATCATCATGAAACGTTCAGATCACTTACAACTCAATACATTCTGCCTTCTTGTAACGTTTCAGCCTGATTGGACCTTGTTTTCACACAAATGAACCCAGAATGATGTGAAATTGTGCTTCGTGCAACATAATTCTGGGTACCATTTACAAACCATAAGTGCTAATGACTCCATTCCTTTTTGTGGTTGTAGGGGCTGTTGATTGGAGTACATTAAAACAAACCTGATCTCTCTAGGACATTCAGAGGCCAAGTTATAAGCCCACAAAGGTGTAACTGGACTACTTCTTTAAAACTACACCAGGCCCGGTGACCTTTGGGACATGGTTTGACCCCCTCTAGGAATGTGCGATCATCATGAAACGTTCAGATCACTTACAACTCAATAGATTCTACCTTCTTGTAACGATTCAGCCTGATTGGACCTTGTTTTCACACAAATGAACCCAGAATGATATGAAATTGTGCTTCGTGCAACATAATTCTGGGTGCCATTTAAAAAGCATAAGTGCTAATGACTCCATTCCTTTTTGTGGTAATGGGGGCTGTTAATTGGAGTACTCTAAAACAAACCTGACCTCTCTAGGATATTCAGAAGCCAAGTTATAAGCCCACAAAGGTGTAACTGGACTACTTCTTTAAAGTGACACCAGGCCCGGTGACCTTTGGGACATGGTTTGACCCCCTATAGGAATGTGCGATCATCATGAAACGTTCAGATCACTTACAACTCAATAGATTCTACCTTCTTGTAACGTTTCAGCCTGATTGGACCTTGTTTTCACACAAATGAACCCAGAATGATGTGAAATTGTGCTTCGTGCAACATAATTCTGGGTGCCATTTAAAAACCATAAGTGTTAATGACTCCATTCCTTTTTGTGGTTGTAGGGGCTGTTGATTGGAGTACACTAAAACAAACCTGATCTCTCTAGGACATTCAGAAGCCAAGTTATAAGCCCACTAATGTGTAACTGGACTACTTCTTTAAAGTGACACCAGGCCCGGTGACTTTTGGGACATGGTTTGACCCCCTATAGGAATGTGCGATCATCATCAAACTTTCATATCACTTACAACTCAATAGATTCTACCTTCTTGTAACGTTTCAGCCTGATTGAACCTTGTTTTCACACAAATGAACCCAGAATGATCTGAAATTGTGCTTCGTGCAACATAATTCTGGGTGCCATTTACAAACCATAAGTGCTAATGACGCCATTCCTTTTTGTGGTTGTAGGGGCTGTTGATTGGAGTACATTAAAACAAACCTGATCTCTCTAGGACATTCAGAAGCAAAGTTATAAGCCCACAAATGTGTAACTGGACTACTTCTTTAAAGTGACACCAGGCCTGGTGACCTTTGGGACATGGTTTTACCCCCTATAGGAATGTGCGATCATGATGAAACGTTCAGATCACCTACAACTCAATAGATTCTCCCTTCTTGTAACGTTTCAGCCTGACTGGACCTTGTTTTCACACAAATGGACCCAGAATGATGTGAAATTGTGCTTCGTGCAACATAATTCTGGGTGCCATTTACAAACCATAAGTGCTAATGACTCCATTCCTTTTTGTGGTTGTAGGGGCTGTTGATTGGAGTACATTAAAACAAACCCGATCTCTCTAGTACATTCAGAGGCCAAGTTATAAGCCCACAAAGGTGTAACTGGACTACTTCTTTAAAGTGACGCCAGGCCCGGTGACCTTTGGGACATGGTTTTACCCCCTATAGGAATGTGCGATCATCATGAAACGTTCAGATCACTTACAACTCAATACATTCTGCCTTCTTGTAACGTTTCAGCCTGATTGGACCTTGTTTTCACACAAATGAACCCAGAATGATGTGAAATTGTGCTTCGTGCAACATAATTCTGGGTGCCATTTAAAAACCATAAGTGCTAATGACTGCATTCCTTTTTGTGGTAATGGGGGCTGTTAATTGGAGTACTCTAAAACAAACCTGACCTCTCTAGGATATTCAGAAGCCAAGTTATAAGCCCACAAAGGTGTAACTGGACTACTTCTTTAAAGTGACACCAGGCCCGGTGACCTTTGGGACATGGTTTGACCCCCTATAGGAATGTGCGATCATCATGAAACGTTCAGATCACTTAAAACTCAATAGATTCTACCTTCTTGTAACGTTTCAGCCTGATTGGACCTTGTTTTCACACAAATGAACCCAGAATGATGTGAAATTGTGCTTCGTGCAACATAATTCTGGGTGCCATTTAAAAACCATAAGTGTTAATGACTCCATTCCTTTTTGTGGTTGTAGGGGCTGTTGATTGGAGTACACTAAAACAAACCTGATCTCTCTAGGACATTCAGAAGCCAAGTTATAAGCCCACTAATGTGTAACTGGACTACTTCTTTAAAGTGACACCAGGCCCGGTGACCTTTGGGACATGGTTTGACCCCCTATAGGAATGTGCGATCATCATGAAACGTTCATATCACTTACAACTCAATAGATTCTACCTTCTTGTAACGTTTCAGCCTGATTGGACCTTGTTTTCACACAAATGAACCCAGAATGATCTGAAATTGTGCTTCGTGCAACATATTTCTGGGTGCCATTTAAAAACCATAAGTGCTAATGACTCCATTCCTTTTTGTGGTTGTAGGGGCTGTTGATTGGAGTACACTAAAACAAACCTGATCTCTCTAGGACATTCAGAAGCCAATTTATAAGCCCACAAATGTGTAACTGGACTACTTCTTTAAAGTGACACCAGGCCTGGTGACCTTTGGGACATGGTTTTACCCCCTATAGGAATGTGCGATCATCATGAAATGTTCAGATCACTTACAACTCAATAGATTCTACCTTCTTGTAACGTTTCAGCCTGATTGGACCTTGTTTTCACACAAATGGACACAGAATGATGTGAAATTGTGCTTCGTGCAACATAATTCTGGGTGCCATTTACAAACCATAAGTGCTAATGACGCCATTCCTTTTTGTGGTTGTAGGGGCTGTTGATTGGAGTACACTAAAATAAACCTGATCTCTCTAGGACATGCAGAAGCAAAGTTATAAGCCCACAAATGTGTAACTGGACTACTTCTTTAAAGTGACACCAGGCCTGGTGACCTTTGGGACATGGTTTTACCCCCTATAGGAATGTGCGATCATGATGAAACGTTCAGATCACCTACAACTCAATAGATTCTCCCTTCTTGTAACGTTTCAGCCTGACTGGACCTTGTTTTCACACAAATGGACCCAGAATGATGTGAAATTGTGCTTCGTGCAACATAATTCTGGGTGCCATTTACAAACCATAAGTGCTAATGACTCCATTCCTTTTTGTGGTTGTAGGGGCTGTTGATTGGAGTACATTAAAACAAACCCGATCTCTCTAGTACATTCAGAGGCCAAGTTATAAGCCCACAAAGGTGTAACTGGACTACTTCTTTAAAGTGACGCCAGGCCCGGTGACCTTTGGGACATGGTTTTACCCCCTATAGGAATGTGTGATCATCATGAAACGTTCAGATCACTTACAACTCAATACATTCTGCCTTCTTGTAACGTTTCAGCCTGATTGGACCTTGTTTTCACACAAATGAACCCAGAATGATGTGAAATTGTGCTTCGTGCAACATAATTCTGGGTACCATTTACAAACCATAAGTGCTAATGACTCCATTCCTTTTTGTGGTTGTAGGGGCTGTTGATTGGAGTACATTAAAACAAACCTGATCTCTCTAGGACATTCAGAGGCCAAGTTATAAGCCCACAAAGGTGTAACTGGACTACTTCTTTAAAACTACACCAGGCCCGGTGACCTTTGGGACATGGTTTGACCCCCTCTAGGAATGTGCGATCATCATGAAACGTTCAGATCACTTACAACTCAATAGATTCTACCTTCTTGTAACGATTCAGCCTGATTGGACCTTGTTTTCACACAAATGAACCCAGAATGATATGAAATTGTGCTTCGTGCAACATAATTCTGGGTGCCATTTAAAAAGCATAAGTGCTAATGACTCCATTCCTTTTTGTGGTAATGGGGGCTGTTAATTGGAGTACTCTAAAACAAACCTGACCTCTCTAGGATATTCAGAAGCCAAGTTATAAGCCCACAAAGGTGTAACTGGACTACTTCTTTAAAGTGACACCAGGCCCGGTGACCTTTGGGACATGGTTTGACCCCCTATAGGAATGTGCGATCATCATGAAACGTTCAGATCACTTACAACTCAATAGATTCTACCTTCTTGTAACGTTTCAGCCTGATTGGACCTTGTTTTCACACAAATGAACCCAGAATGATGTGAAATTGTGCTTCGTGCAACATAATTCTGGGTGCCATTTAAAAACCATAAGTGTTAATGACTCCATTCCTTTTTGTGGTTGTAGGGGCTGTTGATTGGAGTACACTAAAACAAACCTGATCTCTCTAGGACATTCAGAAGCCAAGTTATAAGCCCACTAATGTGTAACTGGACTACTTCTTTAAAGTGACACCAGGCCCGGTGACTTTTGGGACATGGTTTGACCCCCTATAGGAATGTGCGATCATCATCAAACTTTCATATCACTTACAACTCAATAGATTCTACCTTCTTGTAACGTTTCAGCCTGATTGAACCTTGTTTTCACACAAATGAACCCAGAATGATCTGAAATTGTGCTTCGTGCAACATAATTCTGGGTGCCATTTACAAACCATAAGTGCTAATGACGCCATTCCTTTTTGTGGTTGTAGGGGCTGTTGATTGGAGTACATTAAAACAAACCTGATCTCTCTAGGACATTCAGAAGCAAAGTTATAAGCCCACAAATGTGTAACTGGACTACTTCTTTAAAGTGACACCAGGCCTGGTGACCTTTGGGACATGGTTTTACCCCCTATAGGAATGTGCGATCATGATGAAACGTTCAGATCACCTACAACTCAATAGATTCTCCCTTCTTGTAACGTTTCAGCCTGACTGGACCTTGTTTTCACACAAATGGACCCAGAATGATGTGAAATTGTGCTTCGTGCAACATAATTCTGGGTGCCATTTACAAACCATAAGTGCTAATGACTCCATTCCTTTTTGTGGTTGTAGGGGCTGTTGATTGGAGTACATTAAAACAAACCCGATCTCTCTAGTACATTCAGAGGCCAAGTTATAAGCCCACAAAGGTGTAACTGGACTACTTCTTTAAAGTGACGCCAGGCCCGGTGACCTTTGGGACATGGTTTTACCCCCTATAGGAATGTGCGATCATCATGAAACGTTCAGATCACTTACAACTCAATACATTCTGCCTTCTTGTAACGTTTCAGCCTGATTGGACCTTGTTTTCACACAAATGAACCCAGAATGATGTGAAATTGTGCTTCGTGCAACATAATTCTGGGTGCCATTTAAAAACCATAAGTGCTAATGACTGCATTCCTTTTTGTGGTAATGGGGGCTGTTAATTAGAGTACTCTAAAACAAACCTGACCTCTCTAGGATATTCAGAAGCCAAGTTATAAGCCCACAAAGGTGTAACTGGACTACTTCTTTAAAGTGACACCAGGCCCGGTGACCTTTGGGACATGGTTTGACCCCCTATAGGAATGTGCAATCATCATGAAACGTTCAGATCACTTAAAACTCAATAGATTCTACCTTCTTGTAACGTTTCAGCCTGATTGGACCTTGTTTTCACACAAATGAACCCAGAATGATGTGAAATTGTGCTTCGTGCAACATAATTCTGGGTGCCATTTAAAAACCATAAGTGTTAATGACTCCATTCCTTTTTGTGGTTGTAGGGGCTGTTGATTGGAGTACACTAAAACAAACCTGATCTCTCTAGGACATTCAGAAGCCAAGTTATAAGCCCACTAATGTGTAACTGGACTACTTCTTTAAAGTGACACCAGGCCCGGTGACCTTTGGGACATGGTTTGACCCCCTATAGGAATGTGCGATCATCATGAAACGTTCATATCACTTACAACTCAATAGATTCTACCTTCTTGTAACGTTTCAGCCTGATTGGACCTTGTTTTCACACAAATGAACCCAGAATGATCTGAAATTGTGCTTCGTGCAACATATTTCTGGGTGCCATTTAAAAACCATAAGTGCTAATGACTCCATTCCTTTTTGTGGTTGTAGGGGCTGTTGATTGGAGTACACTAAAACAAACCTGATCTCTCTAGGACATTCAGAAGCCAATTTATAAGCCCACAAATGTGTAACTGGACTACTTCTTTAAAGTGACACCAGGCCTGGTGACCTTTGGGACATGGTTTTACCCCCTATAGGAATGTGCGATCATCATGAAATGTTCAGATCACTTACAACTCAATAGATTCTACCTTCTTGTAACGTTTCAGCCTGATTGGACCTTGTTTTCACACAAATGGACACAGAATGATGTGAAATTGTGCTTCGTGCAACATAATTCTGGGTGCCATTTACAAACCATAAGTGCTAATGACGCCATTCCTTTTTGTGGTTGTAGGGGCTGTTGATTGGAGTACACTAAAATAAACCTGATCTCTCTAGGACATGCAGAAGCAAAGTTATAAGCCCACAAATGTGTAACTGGACTACTTCTTTAAAGTGACACCAGGCCTGGTGACCTTTGGGACATGGTTTTACCCCCTATAGGAATGTGCGATCATGATGAAACGTTCAGATCACCTACAACTCAATAGATTCTCCCTTCTTGTAACGTTTCAGCCTGACTGGACCTTGTTTTCACACAAATGGACCCAGAATGATGTGAAATTGTGCTTCGTGCAACATAATTCTGGGTGCCATTTACAAACCATAAGTGCTAATGACTCCATTCCTTTTTGTGGTTGTAGGGGCTGTTGATTGGAGTACATTAAAACAAACCCGATCTCTCTAGTACATTCAGAGGCCAAGTTATAAGCCCACAAAGGTGTAACTGGACTACTTCTTTAAAGTGACGCCAGGCCCGGTGACCTTTGGGACATGGTTTTACCCCCTATAGGAATGTGCGATCATCATGAAACGTTCAGATCACTTACAACTCAATACATTCTGCCTTCTTGTAACGTTTCAGCCTGATTGGACCTTGTTTTCACACAAATGAACCCAGAATGATGTGAAATTGTGCTTCGTGCAACATAATTCTGGGTACCATTTACAAACCATAAGTGCTAATGACTCCATTCCTTTTTGTGGTTGTAGGGGCTGTTGATTGGAGTACATTAAAACAAACCTGATCTCTCTAGGACATTCAGAGGCCAAGTTATAAGCCCACAAAGGTGTAACTGGACTACTTCTTTAAAACTACACCAGGCCCGGTGACCTTTGGGACATGGTTTGACCCCCTCTAGGAATGTGCGATCATCATGAAACGTTCAGATCACTTACAACTCAATAGATTCTACCTTCTTGTAACGTTTCAGCCTGATTGGACCTTGTTTTCACACAAATGAACCCAGAATGATCTGAAATTGTGCTTCGTGCAACATAATTCTGGGTGCCATTTAAAAACCATAAGTGCTAATGACTCCATTCCTTTTTGTGGTTGTCGGAACTGTTGATTGGAGTACACTAAAACAAACCTGATCTCTCTAGGACATTCAGAAGCCAAGTTATAAGCCCACAAATGTGTAACTGGACTACTTCTTTAAAGTGACACCAGGCCTGGTGACCTTTGGGACATGGTTTTACCCCCTATAGGAATGTGCGATCATCATGAAATGTTCAGATCACTTACAACTCAATAGATTCTACCTTCTTGTAACGTTTCAGCCTGATTGGACCTTGTTTTCACACAAATGGACCCAGAATGATGTGAAATTGTGCTTCGTGCAACATAATTCTGGGTGCCATTTACAAACCATAAGTGCTAATGACGCCATTCCTTTTTGTGGTTGTAGGGGCTGTTTATTGGAGTACACTAAAACAAACCTGATCTCTCTAGGACATGCAGAAGCCAAGTTATAAGCCCACAAATGTGTAACTGGACTACTTCTTTAAAGTGACACTAGGCCTGGTGACCTTTGGGACATGGTTTTACCCCCTATAGGAATGTGCGATCATGATGAAACGTTCAGATCATTTACAACTCAATAGATTCTACCTTCTTGTAACGTTTCAGCCTGACTGGACCTTGTTTTCACACAAATGGACCCAGAATGATGTGAAATTGTGCTTCGTGCAACATAATTCTGGGTGCCATTTACAAACCATAAGTGCTAATGACTCCATTCCTTTTTGTGGTTGTAGGGGCTGTTGATTGGAGTACATTAAAACAAACCTGATCTCTCTAGTACATTCAGAGGCCAAGTTATAAGCCCGCAAAGGTGTAACTGGACTACTTCTTTAAAGTGACGCCAAGCCCGGTGACCTTTGGGACATGGTTTGACCCCCTATAGGAATGTGCGATCATCATGAAACGTTCAGATCACTTACAACTCAACACATTCTGCCTTCTTGTAACGTTTCAGCCTGATTGGACCTTGTTTTCACACAAATGAACCCAGAATGATGTGAAATTGTGCTTCGTGCAACATAAATCTGGGTGCCATTTAAAAACCATAAGTGCTAATGACTGCATTCCTTTTTGTGGTAATGGGGGCTGTTAATTGGAGTACTCTAAAACAAACCTGACCTCTCTAGGATATTCAGAAGCCAAGTTATAAGCCCACAAAGGTGTAACTGGACTACTTCTTTAAAGTGACACCAGGCCCGGTGACCTTTGGGACATGGTTTGACCCCCTATAGGAATGTGCGATCATCATGAAACGTTCAGATCACTTACAACTCAATAGATTCTACCTTCTTGTAACGTTTCAGCCTGATTGGACCTTGTTTTCACACAAATGAACCCAGAATGATGTGAAATTGTGCTTCGTGCAACATAATTCTGGGTGCCATTTAAAAACCATAAGTGTTAATGACTCCATTCCTTTTTGTGGTTGTAGGGGCTGTTGATTGGAGTACACTAAAACAAACCTGATCTCTCTAGGACATTCAGAAGCCAAGTTATAAGCCCACTAATGTGTAACTGGACTACTTCTTTAAAGTGACACCAGGCCCGGTGACCTTTGGGACATGGTTTGACCCCCTATAGGAATGTGCGATCATCATCAAACTTTCATATCACTTACAACTCAATAGATTCTACCTTCTTGTAACGTTTCAGCCTGATTGAACCTTGTTTTCACACAAATGAACCCAGAATGATCTGAAATTGTGCTTCGTGCAACATAATTCTGGGTGCCATTTACAAACCATAAGTGCTAATGACGCCATTCCTTTTTGTGGTTGTAGGGGCTGTTGATTGGAGTACACTAAAACAAACCTGATCTCTCTAGGACATTCAGAAGCAAAGTTATAAGCCCACAAATGTGTAACTGGACTACTTCTTTAAAGTGACACCAGGCCTGGTGACCTTTGGGACATGGTTTTACCCCCTATAGGAATGTGCGATCATGATGAAACGTTCAGATCACCTACAACTCAATAGATTCTCCCTTCTTGTAACGTTTCAGCCTGACTGGACCTTGTTTTCACACAAATGGACCCAGAATGATGTGAAATTGTGCTTCGTGCAACATAATTCTGGGTGCCATTTACAAACCATAAGTGCTAATGACTCCATTCCTTTTTGTGGTTGTAGGGGCTGTTGATTGGAGTACATTAAAACAAACCCGATCTCTCTAGTACATTCAGAGGCCAAGTTATAAGCCCACAAAGGTGTAACTGGACTACTTCTTTAAAGTGACGCCAGGCCCGGTGACCTTTGGGACATGGTTTTACCCCCTATAGGAATGTGCGATCATCATGAAACGTTCAGATCACTTACAACTCAATACATTCTGCCTTCTTGTAACGTTTCAGCCTGATTGGACCTTGTTTTCACACAAATGAACCCAGAATGATGTGAAATTGTGCTTCGTGCAACATAATTCTGGGTGCCATTTAAAAACCATAAGTGCTAATGACTGCATTCCTTTTTGTGGTAATGGGGGCTGTTAATTGGAGTACTCTAAAACAAACCTGACCTCTCTAGGATATTCAGAAGCCAAGTTATAAGCCCACAAAGGTGTAACTGGACTACTTCTTTAAAGTGACACCAGGCCCGGTGACCTTTGGGACATTGTTTGACCCCCTATAGGAATGTGCGATCATCATGAAACGTTCAGATCACTTAAAACTCAATAGATTCTACCTTCTTGTAACGTTTCAGCCTGATTGGACCTTGTTTTCACACAAATGAACCCAGAATGATGTGAAATTGTGCTTCGTGCAACATAATTCTGGGTGCCATTTAAAAACCATAAGTGTTAATGACTCCATTCCTTTTTGTGGTTGTAGGGGCTGTTGATTGGAGTACACTAAAACAAACCTGATCTCTCTAGGACATTCAGAAGCCAAGTTATAAGCCCACTAATGTGTAACTGGACTACTTCTTTAAAGTGACACCAGGCCCGGTGACCTTTGGGACATGGTTTGACCCCCTATAGGAATGTGCGATCATCATGAAACGTTCAGATCACTTACAACTCAATAGATTCTACCTTCTTGTAACGTTTCAGCCTGATTGGACCTTGTTTTCACACAAATGAACCCAGAATGATCTGAATTTGTGCTTCGTGCAACATATTTCTGGGTGCCATTTAAAAACCATAAGTGCTAATGACTCCATTCCTTTTTGTGGTTGTAGGGGCTGTTGATTGGAGTACACTAAAACAAACCTGATCTCTCTAGGACATTCAGAAGCCAATTTATAAGCCCACAAATGTGTAACTGGACTACTTCTTTAAAGTGACACCAGGCCTGGTGACATTTGGGACATGGTTTTACCCCCTATAGGAATGTGCGATCATCATGTAATGTTCAGATCACTTACAACTCAATAGATTCTACCTTCTTGTAACGTTTCAGCCTGATTGGACCTTGTTTTCACACAAATGGACACAGAATGATGTGAAATTGTGCTTCGTGCAACATAATTTTGGGTGCCATTTACAAACCATAAGTGCTAATGACGCCATTCCTTTTTGTGGTTGTAGGGGCTGTTGATTGGAGTACACTAAAATAAACCTGATCTCTCTAGGACATGCAGAAGCAAAGTTATAAGCCCACAAATGTGTAACTGGACTACTTCTTTAAAGTGACACCAGGCCTGGTGACCTTTGGGACATGGTTTTACCCCCTATAGGAATGTGCGATCATGATGAAACGTTCAGATCACCTACAACTCAATAGATTCTCCCTTCTTGTAACGTTTCAGCCTGACTGGACCTTGTTTTCACACAAATGGACCCAGAATGATGTGAAATTGTGCTTCGTGCAACATAATTCTGGGTGCCATTTACAAACCATAAGTGCTAATGACTCCATTCCTTTTTGTGGTTGTAGGGGCTGTTGATTGGAGTACATTAAAACAAACCCGATCTCTCTAGTACATTCAGAGGCCAAGTTATAAGCCCACAAAGGTGTAACTGGACTACTTCTTTAAAGTGACGCCAGGCCCGGTGACCTTTGGGACATGGTTTTACCCCCTATAGGAATGTGCGATAATCATGAAACGTTAAGATCACTTACAACTCAATACATTCTGCCTTCTTGTAACGTTTCAGCCTGATTGGACCTTGTTTTCACACAAATGAACCCAGAATGATGTGAAATTGTGCTTCGTGCAACATAATTCTGGGTACCATTTACAAACCATAAGTGCTAATGACTCCATTCCTTTTTGTGGTTGTAGGGGCTGTTGATTGGAGTACATTAAAACAAACCTGATCTCTCTAGGACATTCAGAGGCCAAGTTATAAGCCCACAAAGGTGTAACTGGACTACTTCTTTAAAACTACACCAGGCCCGGTGACCTTTGGGACATGGTTTGACCCCCTCTAGGAATGTGTGATCATCATGAAACGTTCAGATCACTTACAACTGAATAGATTATACCTTCTTGTAACGATTCAGCCTGATTGGACCTTGTTTTCACACAAATGAACCCAGAATGATATGAAATTGTGCTTCGTGCAACATAATTCTGGGTGCCATTTAAAAAGCATAAGTGCTAATGACTCCATTCCTTTTTGTGGTAATGGGGGCTGTTAATTGGAGTACTCTAAAACAAACCTGACCTCTCTAGGATATTCAGAAGCCAAGTTATAAGCCCACAAAGGTGTAACTGGACTACTTCTTTAAAGTGACACCAGGCCCGGTGACCGTTGGGACATGGTTTGACCCACTATAGGAATGTGCGATCATCATGAAACGTTCAGATCACTTACAACTCAATAGATTCTACCTTCTTGTAACGTTTCAGCCTGATTGGACCTTGTTTTCACACAAATGAACCCAGAATGTTCTGAAATTGTGCTTCGTGCAACATAATTCTGGGTGCCATTTAAAAACCATAAGTGCTAATGACTCCATTCCTTTTTGTGGTTGTCGGAACTGTTGATTGGAGTACACTAAAACAAACCTGATCTCTCTAGGACATTCAGAAGCCAAGTTATAAGCCCACAAATGTGTAACTGGACTACTTCTTTAAAGTGACACCAGGCCTGGTGACCTTTGGGACATGGTTTTACCCCCTATAGGAATGTGCGATCATCATGAAATGTTCAGATCACTTACAACTCAATAGATTCTACCTTCTTGTAACGTTTCAGCCTGATTGGACCTTGTTTTCACACAAATGGACCCAGAATGATGTGAAATTGTGCTTCGTGCAACATAATTCTGGGTGCCATTTACAAACCATAAGTGCTAATGACTCCATTCCTTTTTGTGGTTGTAGGGGCTGTTGATTGGAGTACATTAAAACAAACCTGATCTCTCTAGTACATTCAGAGGCCAAGTTATAAGCCCGCAAAGGTGTAACTGGACTACTTCTTTAAAGTGACGCCAAACCCGGTGACCTTTGGGACATGGTTTGACCCCCTATAGGAATGTGCGATCATCATGAAACGTTCAGATCACTTACAACTCAACACATTCTGCCTTCTTGTAACGTTTCAGCCTGATTGGACCTTGTTTTCACACAAATGAACCCAGAATGATGTGAAATTGTGCTTCGTGCAACATAAATCTGGGTGCCATTTAAAAACCATAAGTGCTAATGACTGCATTCCTTTTTGTGGTAATGGGGGCTGTTAATTGGAGTACTCTAAAACAAACCTGACCTCTCTAGGATATTCAGAAGCCAAGTTATAAGCCCACAAAGGTGTAACTGGACTACTTCTTTAAAGTGACACCAGGCCCGGTGACCTTTGGGACATGGTTTGACCCCCTATAGGAATGTGCGATCATCATGAAACGTTCAGATCACTTACAACTCAATAGATTCTACCTTCTTGTAACGTTTCAGCCTGATTGGACCTTGTTTTCACACAAATGAACCCAGAATGATGTGAAATTGTGCTTCGTGCAACATAATTCTGGGTGCCATTTAAAAACCATAAGTGTTAATGACTCCATTCATTTTTGTGGTTGTAGGGGCTGTTGATTGGAGTACACTAAAACAAACCTGATCTCTCTAGGACATTCAGAAGCCAAGTTATAAGCCCACTAATGTGTAACTGGACTACTTCTTTAAAGTGACACCAGGCCCGGTGACCTTTGGGACATGGTTTGACCCTCTATAGGAATGTGCGATCATCATGAAACGTTCAGATCACTTACAACTCAATAGATTCTACCTTCTTGTAACGTTTCAGCCTGATTGGACCTTGTTTTCACACAAATGAACCCAGAATGATCTGAAATTGTGCTTCGTGCAACATAATTCTGGGTGCCATTTAAAAACCATAAGTGCTAATGACTCCAATCCTTTTTGTGGTTGTAGGGGCTGTTGATTGGAGTACACTAAAACAAACCTGATCTCTCTAGGACATTCAGAAGCCAAGTTATAAGCCCACTAATGTGTAACTGGACTACTTCTTTAAAGTGACACCAGGCCCGGTGACCTTTGGGACATGGTTTGACCCCCTATAGGAATGTGCGATCATCATGAAACGTTCATATCACTTACAACTCAATAGATTCTACCTTCTTGTAACGTTTCAGCCTGATTGGACCTTGTTTTCACACAAATGAACCCAGAATGATATGAAATTGTGCTTCGTGCAACATATTTCTGGGTGCCATTTAAAAACCATAAGTGCTAATGACTCCATTCCTTTTTGTGGTTGTAGGGGCTGTTGATTGGAGTACACTAAAACAAACCTGATCTCTCTAGGACATTATGAAGCCAATTTATAAGCCCACAAATGTGTAACTGGACTACTTCTTTAAAGTGACACCAGGCCTGGTGACCTTTGGGACATGGTTTTACCCCCTATAGGAATGTGCGATCATCATGAAATGTTCAGATCACTTACAACTCAATAGATTCTACCTTCTTGTAACGTTTCAGCCTGATTGGACCTTGTTTTCACACAAATGGACCCAGAATGATGTGAAATTGTGCTTCGTGCAACATAATTCTTGGTGCCATTTAAAAACCATAAGTGCTAATGACTGCATTCCTTTTTGTGGTAATGGGGGCTGTTAATTGGAGTACTCTAAAACAAACCTGACCTCTCTAGGATATTCAGAAGCCAAGTTATAAGCCCACAAAGGTGTAACTGGACTACTTCTTTAAAGTGACACCAGGCCCGGTGACCTTTGGGACATGGTTTGACACCCTATAGGAATGTGCGATCATCATGAAACGTTCAGATCACTTACAACTCAATAGATTCTACCTTCTTGTAACGTTTCAGCCTGATTGGACCTTGTTTTCACACAAATGAACCCAGAATGATGTGAAATTGTGCTTCGTGCACCATAATTCTGGGTGCCATTTAAAAACCATAAGTGCTAATGACTCCATTCCTTTTTGTGGTTGTAGGGGCTGTTGATTGGAGTACAATAAAACAAACCTGATCTCTCTAGGACATTCAGAAGCCAAGTTATAAGCCCACTAATGTGTAACTGGACTACTTCTTTAAAGTGACACCAGGCCCGGTGACCTTTGGGACATGGTTTGACCCCCTATAGGAATGTGCGATCATCATGAAACGTTCAGATCACTTACAACTCAATAGATTCTACCTTCTTGTAACGTTTCAGCCTGATTGGACCTTGTTTTCACACAAATGAACCCAGAATGATCTGAAATTGTGCTTCGTGCAACATAATTCTGGGTGCCATTTAAAAACCATAAATGCTAATGACTCCATTCCTTTTTGTGGTTGTAGGGGCTGTTGATTGGAGTACACTAAAACAAACCTGATCTCTCTAGGACATTCAGAAGTCAAGTTATAAGCCCACAAATGTGTAACTGGACTACTTCTTTAAAGTGACACCAGGCCTGGTGACCTTTGGGACATGGTTTTACCCCCTATAGGAATGTGCGATCAACATGAAACGTTCAGATCACTTACAACTCAATAGATTCTACCTTCTTGTAACGTTTCAGCCTGACTGGACCTTGTTTTCACACAAATGGACCCAGAATGATGTTAAATTGTGCTTCGTGCAACATAATTCTGGGTGCCATTTACAAACCATAAGTGCTAATGACTCCATTCCTTTTTGTGGTTGTAGGGGCTGTTAATTGGAGTACTCTAAAACAAACCTGACCTCTCTAGGATATTCAGAAGCCAAGTTATAAGCCCACAAAGGTGTAACTGGACTACTTCTTTAAAGTGACGCCAGGCCCGGTGACCTTTGGGACATGGTTTGACCCCCTATAGGAATGTGCGATCATCATGAAACGTTCAGATCACTTACAACTCAATAGATTCTACCTTCCTGTAACGTTTCTGCCTGATTGGACCTTGTTTTCACACAAATGAACCCAGAATGATGTGAAATTATGATTCGTGCAACATAATTCTTGGTGCCATTTAAAAACCATAAGTGCTAATGACTCCATTCCTTTTTGGGGTAATGGGGGCTGTTAATTGGAGTACTCTAAAACAAACCTGACCTCTCTAGGATATTCAGAAGCCAAGTTATAAACCCACAAATGTGTAACTGGACTACTTTAAAGTGACACCAGGCCCGGTGACCTTTGGGACATAGTTTGACCCCCTATAGGAATGTGCGATCATCATGAAACATTCAGATCACTTACAACTCAATAGATTCTACCTTCTTGTAACGTTTCAGCCTGATTGGACCTTGTTTTCACACAAATGGACCCAGAATGATGTGAAATTGTGCTTCGTGCAACATAATTCTGGGTGCCATTTAAAAACCATAAGTGCTAATGACTCCATTCCTTTTTGTGGTTGTAGGGGCTGTTGATTGGAGTACATTAAAACAAACCTGATCTCTCTAGGACATTCAGAGGCCAAGTTATAAGCCCACAAAGGTGTAACTGGACTACTTCTTTAAAGTGACACCAGGCCCGGTGACCTTTGGGACATGGTTTGACCCCCCTATAGGAATGTGCGATCATCATGAAACGTTCAGATCACTTACAACTCAATAGATTCTACCTTCTTGTAACATTTCAGCCTGATTGGACCTTGTTTTCACACAAATGAACCCAGAATGATGTGAAATTGTGCTTCGTGCAACATAATTCTGGGTGCCATTTAAAAACCATAAGTGCTAATGACTCCATTCCTTTTTGTGGTAATGGGGGCTGTTAATTGGAGTTCTCAAAAACAAACCTGACCTCTCTAGGATATTCAGAAGCCAAGTTATAAGCCCACAAATGTGTAACTGGACTACTTTAAAGTGACACCAGGCCCGGTGACCTTTGGGACATAGTTTCACCCCCTATAGGAATGTGCGATCATCATGAAACATTCAGATCACTTACAACTCAATAGATTCTACCTTCTTGTAACGTTTCAGCCTGATTGGACCTTGTTTTCACACAAATGGACCCAGAATGATGTGAAATTGTGCTTCGTGCAACATAATTCTGGGTGCCATTTAAAAACCATAAGTGCTAATGACTCCATTCCTTTTTGTGGTTGTAGGGGCTGTTGATTGGAGTACATTAAAACAAACCTGATCTCTCTAGGACATTCAGAGGCCAAGTTATAAGCCCACAAAGGTGTAACTGGACTACTTCTTTAAAGTGACACCAGGCCCGGTGACCTTTGGGACATGGTTTGACCCCCCTATAGGAATGTGCGATCATCATGAAACGTTCAGATCACTTACAACTCAATAGATTCTACCTTCTTGTAACATTTCAGCCTGATTGGACCTTGTTTTCACACAAATGAACCCAGAATGATGTGAAATTGTGCTTCGTGCAACATAATTCTGGGTGCCATTTAAAAACCATAAGTGCTAATGACTGCATTCCTTTTTGTGGTAATGGGGGCTGTTAATTGGAGTACTCTAAAACAAACCTGACCTCTCTAGGATATTCAGAAGCCAAGTTATA
Organism: Nothobranchius furzeri; assembly: GCF_043380555.1. NCBI lineage: Eukaryota > Metazoa > Chordata > Actinopteri > Cyprinodontiformes > Nothobranchiidae > Nothobranchius > Nothobranchius furzeri. The sequence goes on along the minus strand of NC_091746.1, from coordinate 2,890,875 downwards.
AGCCCACAAAGGTGTAACTGGACTACTTCTTTAAAGTGACACCAGGCCCGGTGACCTTTGGGACATGGTTTGACACCCTATAGGAATGTGCGATCATCATGAAACGTTCAGATCACTTACAACTCAATAGATTCTACCTTCTTGTAACGTTTCAGCCTGATTGGACCTTGTTTTCACACAAATGAACCCAGAATGATGTGAAATTGTGCTTCGTGCACCATAATTCTGGGTGCCATTTAAAAACCATAAGTGCTAATGACTCCATTCCTTTTTGTGGTTGTAGGGGCTGTTGATTGGAGTACAATAAAACAAACCTGATCTCTCTAGGACATTCAGAAGCCAAGTTATAAGCCCACTAATGTGTAACTGGACTACTTCTTTAAAGTGACACCAGGCCCGGTGACCTTTGGGACATGGTTTGACCCCCTATAGGAATGCGCGATCATCATGAAACGTTCAGATCACTTACAACTCAATAGATTCTACCTTCTTGTAACGTTTCAGCCTGATTGGACCTTGTTTTCACACAAATGAACCCAGAATGATCTGAAATTGTGCTTCGTGCAACATAATTCTGGGTGCCATTTAAAAACCATAAATGCTAATGACTCCATTCCTTTTTGTGGTTGTAGGGGCTGTTGATTGGAGTACACTAAAACAAACCTGATCTCTCTAGGACATTCAGAAGCCAAGTTATAAGCCCACAAATGTGTAACTGGACTACTTCTTTAAAGTGACACCAGGCCTGGTGACCTTTGGGACATGGTTTTACCCCCTATAGGAATGTGCGATCAACATGAAACGTTCAGATCACTTACAACTCAATAGATTCTACCTTCTTGTAACGTTTCAGCCTGACTGGACCTTGTTTTCACACAAATGGACCCAGAATGATGTTAAATTGTGCTTCGTGCAACATAATTCTGGGTGCCATTTACAAACCATAAGTGCTAATGACTCCATTCCTTTTTGTGGTTGTAGGGGCTGTTAATTGGAGTACTCTAAAACAAACCTGACCTCTCTAGGATATTCAGAAGCCAAGTTATAAGCCCACAAAGGTGTAACTGGACTACTTCTTTAAAGTGACGCCAGGCCCGGTGACCTTTGGGACATGGTTTGACCCCCTATAGGAATGTGCGATCATCATGAAACGTTCAGATCACTTACAACTCAATAGATTCTACCTTCCTGTAACGTTTCTGCCTGATTGGACCTTGTTTTCACACAAATGAACCCAGAATGATGTGAAATTATGATTCGTGCAACATAATTCTTGGTGCCATTTAAAAACCATAAGTGCTAATGACTCCATTCCTTTTTGGGGTAATGGGGGCTGTTAATTGGAGTACTCTAAAACAAACCTGACCTCTCTAGGATATTCAGAAGCCAAGTTATAAACCCACAAATGTGTAACTGGACTACTTTAAAGTGACACCAGGCCCGGTGACCTTTGGGACATAGTTTGACCCCCTATAGGAATGTGCGATCATCATGAAACATTCAGATCACTTACAACTCAATAGATTCTACCTTCTTGTAACGTTTCAGCCTGATTGGACCTTGTTTTCACACAAATGGACCCAGAATGATGTGAAATTGTGCTTCGTGCAACATAATTCTGGGTGCCATTTAAAAACCATAAGTGCTAATGACTCCATTCCTTTTTGTGGTTGTAGGGGCTGTTGATTGGAGTACATTAAAACAAACCTGATCTCTCTAGGACATTCAGAGGCCAAGTTATAAGCCCACAAAGGTGTAACTGGACTACTTCTTTAAAGTGACACCAGGCCCGGTGACCTTTGGGACATGGTTTGACCCCCCTATAGGAATGTGCGATCATCATGAAACGTTCAGATCACTTACAACTCAATAGATTCTACCTTCTTGTAACATTTCAGCCTGATTGGACCTTGTTTTCACACAAATGAACCCAGAATGATGTGAAATTGTGCTTCGTGCAACATAATTCTGGGTGCCATTTAAAAACCATAAGTGCTAATGACTCCATTCCTTTTTGTGGTAATGGGGGCTGTTAATTGGAGTTCTCAAAAACAAACCTGACCTCTCTAGGATATTCAGAAGCCAAGTTATAAGCCCACAAAAGTGTAACTGGACTACTTCTTTAAAGTGACACCAGGCCCGGTAACCTTTGGGACATGGTTTGACCCCCTATAGGAATGTGCGATCATCATGAAACGTTCAGATCACTTACAACTCAATAGATTCTACCTTCTTGTAACGTTTCAGCCTTATTGGACCTTGTTTTCACACAAATGATCCCAGAATGATGTTAAATTGTGCTTCGTGCAACATAATTCTGGGTGCCATTTAAAAACCATAAGTGCTAATGACTCCATTCCTTTTTGTGGTTGTAGGGGCTGTTGATTGGAGTACACTAAAACAAACCTGATCTCTCTAGGACATTCAGAAGCCAAGTTATAAGCCCACAAATGTGTAACTGGACTACTTCTTTAAAGTGACACCAGGCCTGGTGACCTTTGGGACATGGTTTTACCCCCTATAGGAATGTGCGATCATCATGAAACGTTCAGATCACTTTCAACTCAATAGATTCTACCTTCTTGTAACGTTTCAGCCTGATTGGACCTTGTTTTCACACAAATGGACCCAGAATGATGTGAAATTGTGCTTCGTGCAACATAATTCTGGGTACCATTTACAAACCATAAGTGCTAATGACTCCATTCCTTTTTGTGGTTGTAGGGGCTGTTGATTGGAGTACATTAAAACAAACCTGATCTCTCTAGGATATTCAGAAGCCAAGTTAAAAGCCCACAAAGGTGTAACTGGACTACTTCTTTAAAGCTACACCAGGCCCGGTAACCTTTGGGACATGGTTTGACCCCCTATAGGAATGTGCGATCATCATGAAACGTTCAGATCACTTACAACTCAATAGATTCTACCTTTTTGTAACGTTTCAGCCTTATTGGACCTTGTTTTCACACAAATGAACCCAGAATGATGTGAAATTGTGCTTCGTGCAACATAATTCTGGGTGCCATTTAAAAACCATAAGTGCTAATGACTCCATTCCTTTTTGTGGTTGTAGGGGCTGTTGATTGGAGTACACTAAAACAAACCTGATCTCTCTAGGACATTCAGAAGCCAAGTTATAAGCCCACAAATGTGTAACTGGACTACTTCTTTAAAGTGACACCAGGCCTGGTGACCTTTGGGACATGGTTTTACCCCCTATGGGAATGTGCGATCATCATGAAACGTTCAGATCACTTTCAACTCAATAGATTCTACCTTCTTGTAACATTTCAGCCTGATTGGACCTTGTTTTCACACAAATGGACCCAGAATGATGTGAAATTGTGCTTCGTGCAACATAATTCTTGGTACCATTTACAAACCATAAGTGCTAATGACTCCATTCCTTTTTGTGGTTGTAGGGGTTGTTGATTGGAGTACATTAAAACAAACCTGATCTCTCTAGGACATTCAGAGGCCAAGTTATAAGCCCACAAAGGTGTAACTGGACTACTTCTTTAAAACTACACCAGGCCCGGTGACCTTTGGGACATGGTTTGACCCCCTATAGGAATGTGCGATCATCATGAAACGTTCAAATCACTTACAACTCAATAGATTCTACCTTCTTGTAACGTTTCAGCCTGATTGGACCTTGTTTTCACACAAATGAACCCAGAATGATATGAAATTATGCTTCGTGCAACATAATTCTGGGTGCCATTTAAAAAGCATAAGTGCTAATGACTCCATTCCTTTTTGTGGTAATGGGGGCTGTTAATTGGAGTACTCTAAAACAAACCTGACCTCTCTAGGATATTCAGAAGCCAAGTTATAAGCCCACAAATGTGTAACTGGACTACTTCTTTAAAGTGACACCAGGCCTGGTGACCTTTGGGACATGGTTTTACCCCCTATAGGAATGTGCGATCATCATGAAATGTTCAGATCACTTACAACTCAATAGATTCTACCTTCTTGTAACGTTTCAGCCTGATTGGACCTTGTTTTCACACAAATGGACCCAGAATGATGTGAAATTGTGCTTCGTGCAACATAATTCTGGGTGCCATTTACAAACCATAAGTGCTAATGACGCCATTCCTTTTTGTGGTTGTAGGGGCTGTTGATTGGAGTACATTAAAACAAACCTGATCTCTCTAGTACATTCAGAGGCCAAGTTATAAGCCCACAAAGGTGTAACTGGACTACTTCTTTAAAGTGACGCCAGGCCCGGTGACCTTTGGGACATGGTTTGACCCCCTATAGGAATGTGCGATCATCATGAAACGTTCAGATCACTTACAACTCAATAGATTCTGCCTTCTTGTAACGTTTCAGCCTGATTGGACCTTGTTTTCACACAAATGAACCCAGAATGATGTGAAATTGTGCTTCGTGCAACATCATTCTGGGTGCCATTTAAAAACCATAAGTGCTAATGACTGCATTCCTTGTTGTGGTAATGGGGGCTGTTAATTGGAGTACTCTAAAACAAACCTGACCTCTCTAGGATATTCAGAAGCCAAGTTATAAGCCCACAAAGGTGTAACTGGACTACTTCTTTAAAGTGACACCAGGCCCGGTGACTTTTGGGACATGGTTTGTCCCCCTATAGGAATGTGCGATCATCATGAAACGTTCAGATCACTTACAACTCAATAGATTCTACCTTCTTGTAACGTTTCAGCCTGATTGGACCTTGTTTTCACACAAATGAACCCAGAATGATCTGAAATTGTGCTTCGTGCAACATAATTCTGGGTGCCATTTACAAACCTTAAGTGCTAATGACTCCATTCCTTTTTGTGGTTGTAGGGGCTGTTGATTGGAGTACACTAAAAGAAACCTAATCTCTCTAGGACATTCAGAAGCCAAGTTATAAGCCCACAAATGTGTAACTGGACTACTTCTTTAAATTGACACCAGATCCGGTGACCTTTGGGACATGGTTTGACCCCCTATAGGAATGTGCGATCATCATGAAACGTTCAGATCACTTACAACTCAATAGATTCTACCTTCTTGTAACGTTTCAGCCTGATTGGACCTTGTTTTCACTCAAATGAACCCAGAATGATCTGAAATTGTGCTTCGTGCAACATAATTCTGGGTGCCATTTAAAAAACATAAGTGCTAATGACTCCATTCCTTTTTGTGGTTGTAGGGTCTGTTGATTGGAGTACAATAAAACAAACCTGATCTCTCTAGGACATTCAGAAGCCAAGTTATAAGCCCACAAATGTGTAACTGGACTACTTCTTTAAAGTGACACCAGGCCTGGTGACCTTTGGGACATGGTTTTACCCCCTATAGGAATGTGCGATCATCATAAAATGTTCAGATCACTTACAACTCAATAGATTCTACCTTCTTGTAACGTTTCAGCCTGATTGGACCTTGTTTTCACACAAATGGACCCAGAATGATGTGAAATTGTGCTTCGTGCAACATAATTCTGGGTGCCATTTACAAACCATAAGTGCTAATGACGCCATTCCTTTTTGTGGTTGTAGGGGCTGTTGATTGGAGTACACTAAAAGAAACCTGATCTCTCTAGGACATTCAGAAGCCATGTTATAAGCCCACAAATGTGTAACTGGACTACTTCTTTAAAGTGACACCAGGCCTGGTGACCTTTGGGACATGGTTTTACCCCCTATAGGAATGTGCGATCATCATGAAACGTTCAGATCACTTACAACTCAATAGATTCTACCTTCTTGTAACGTTTCAGCCTGACTGGACCTTGTTTTCACACAAATGGACCCAGAATGATGTGAAATTGTGCTTCGTGCAACATAATTCTGGGTGCAATTTACAAACCATAAGTGCTAATGACTCCATTCCTTTTTGTGGTTGTAGGGGCTTTTGACTGGAGTACATTAAAACAAACCTGATCACTCTAGTACATTCAGAGGCCAAGTTATAAGCCCACAAAGGTGTAAGTGGACTACTTCTTTAAATTGACACCAGATCCGGTGACCTTTGGGACATGGTTTGACCCCCTTAGGAAAGTGCTATCATCATGAAACGTTCAGATCACTTACAACTCAATAGATTCTACCTTCTGTAACGTTTCTGCCTGATTGGACCTTGTTTTCACACAAATGAACCCAGAATGATGTGAAATTGTGCTTTGTGCAACATAATTCTGGGTGCCATTTAAAAACCATAAGTTCTAATGACTCCATTCCTTTTTGGGGTAATGGGGGCTGTTAATTGGAGTACTCTAAAACAAACCTGACCTCTGTAGGATATTCAGAAGCCAAGTTATAAGCCCACAAATGCGTAACTGGACTACTTCTTTAAAGTGACACCAGGCCTGGTGACCTTTGGGACATGGTTTTACACCCTATAGGAATGTGCGATCATCATGAAATGTTCAGATCACTTACAACTCAATAGATTCTACCTTCTTGTAACGTTTCAGCCTGATTGGACCTTGTTTTCACACAAATGAACCCAGAATGATGTGAAATTGTGCTTCGTGCAACATAATTCTGGGTGCCATTTAAAAACCATAAGTGCTAATGACTCCATTCCTTTTTATGGTAATGGGGGCTGTTAATTGGAGTACACTAAAACAAACCTGACCTCTCTAGGATATTCAGAAGCAAACTTATAAGCCCACAAAGGTGTAACTGGACTACTTCTTTAAAGTGACACCAGGCCCGGTGACCTTTGGGACATGGTTTGACCCCCTATAGGAATGTGCGATCATCATGAAACGTTCAGATCACTTACAACTCAATAGATTCTACCTTCTTGTAACGTTTCAGCCTGATTGGACCTTGTTTTCACACAAATGGACCCAGAATGATGTGAAATAGTGCTTTGTGCAACATAATTCTGGGTGCCATTTACAAACCATAAGTGCTAATGACTCCATTCCTTTTTGTGGTTGTAGGGGCTGTTGATTGGAGTACACTAAAACAAACCTGATCTCTCTAGGACATTCAGAAGCCAAGTTATAAGCCCACAAATGTGTAACTGGACATCTTCTTTAAATTGACACCAGATTCGGTGACGTTTGGGACATGGTTTGACCCCCTTAGGAAAGTGCTATCATCATGAAACGTTCAGATCACTTACAACTCAATAGATTCTACCTTCCTGTAACGTTTCAGCCTGACTGGACCTTGTTTTCACACAAATGGACCCAGAATGATGTGAAATTGTGCTTCGTGCAACATAATTCTGGGTGCCATTTAAAAACCATAGGTGCTAATGACTCCATTCCTTTTTGTGGTTGTAGGGGCTGTTGATTGGAGTACACTAAAACAAACCTGATCTCTCTAGGACATTCAGAAGCCAAGTTATAAGCCCACAAATGTGTAACTGGACTACTTCTTTAAATTGACACCACTCCGGTGACCTTTGGGACATGGTTTGACCCCCTATAGGATTGTGCGATCATCATGAAACGTTCAGATCACTTACAACTCAATAGATTCTACCTTCTTGTAACGTTTCAGCCTGATTGGACCTTGTTTTCACGCAAATGGACCCAGAATGATGTAGCGTTATGGATTTATGCTCTTTTATGAAAGAGAAACCATGCTACGTATTAATTCGGAATATTAATTTTAATAAATCAATAACCAAATTTTATATTGTTCAGAAGACTCAAAGGTTGTTTTCATCCATAAACTGCCGATAATATCTGAGTGTCTGTGTTTCAGTTCAATGAGGAAACAAGTTTGAAGGATTAAAAGTTTTAATTCTTCAAATTAAACTAATGATTTTGAAAATTGACAAACAGGAAATAACAATCACATTGGCAACTTTGTGGGACAATCTTTTAACAGTTTATATGCTGTTCTTGCTCAAATAGACCTTCTGGTGAATTTATGAAGATTGAGAATGTTGTGACATGAATGCGTGTGTGAGTCTGATTTTGCTTCAAGAAGAAACATGTGTCTGAGTGAAGTGATGGTTTGGATAAACTTAGGTCTTATCAGAGAACTGCATCAAACGCTAAAACCGTGCTCTGTCTCACCGAACTCTTGTGGACCCTCTTTCGGATCCGGGCCGTGGAGGATGTTGTGGTTCATCCAGATGACACCGGCGGCTGACAGGAGACATAGGTGTCGAACGGAACCGGTCCAGAGTTGCCCTCGGTACACGTGGATGGTAGAGCGTTTTATCGATGCGCTTTCTTAAGTTAATTCACTCAGAAATCAAAAGACTCGGTAATGAGTCTTCGCTAGAAGTCGCGATTCAGCTATTCTGCCTGGCTTGGCAGAAACAGCGTGAAAGGGGGGAAGAACGAGCCAACAGGCTCTGCCCCCCCCTTTGGTTTTCAGGTCTGTTCTCTCTCGTTGTCCAACACGAACTGCTATCAAAAGACTGAAAACTTACCAAAAACCTTTCTCTTCTCAAAGCAAACGTGCGTCATCAAATGTGTCTGGAGTTTACTGTGAGCAGGTGTGTGTGGATGTGTGTGAATGTTTGTGCTTGAGTGTGAAGGTCAGTACCACACATTCAACATTATCTACTTAAGTGTGGATTCATTAATCCATTATAATTACCCCAAAGCATACTAGTCATTCATTTGATTAAACACATTTATAATGAGCAAAATGATAATGGTTATTTTAACATTAAAATCAAGAAAAAGAAGTTTAAACTTTATGTTTTGACTTGGTCTGGGTACAACTCATGTAAACACATCTTCTGGTAGACTGCAGGTGGCAGATGTTATGGTTTCCTCCCAGACTCGCTGGCGTTCAGGTCTTAATCTGTGGGTGAAAGTTCTCAGCGACCCAGCTATGACCCAGCTGAGTCCAACACCACCATTGTGACAGAAAACTCATATTTCCTCACGTTACATTCCCCCCTTTTGTGACGACATGGAGGTCAAGCAGAGGCCACCTGACGTCACAACCACAATAACGTGATGTACTCGTGAAGGTAGACATCCCAGATGAAGGCAGGAACGATGAAGCGTCACCACAGGTCTCGTGTAGAAGGGAGTCTATCCTGATCAGATGATTAAGGCCAAAACTGTTGCAATCATTGTAAAGTAATCCACTTAGGGAATCTTGAAAGCAGAGCTATTTCAATAGCAGTTAATTTTCATCAGCAATAATGCAAAGGTATGCAAAGGATAAGCAGCTCGTGTACCACACGGAGCTGGGCAGGTGATGTATTCCCCAGGCGTAGTCCAGGCGAAGTCCAGCGCAGACCTCGACCCATCTCGAACCACGACCGAAGCCCCATGCGACAGGAAACCAGTTGAAGGCTGGTGAAGACGACCCCTCTGATGGGATGTAGTCCATACGAGCTCGGAGAAGGAGACAAAGTGAGACAGCCCACACGATAGATAGCATTTGATGCAAAACAAAGAACTCAATCAAAACCTATCTATGGGTGCCTCTGGGAAAATGTGGGTGCCTTTTGTGAATTATCTAAAGAAGAAATGTACTGCACCCTGTTCTACGTGTCATGTAAAAACGTGATGCAGGGAAAACACAAATAAAAGAAAGTAAATCCTAACTGATATGTGCAACTCAGCAGGCTGCATTAATTAAAGGCATATATATAAAGGAAATAATCATGAAAATGAAGGGCAAATTGGCTTGTGGCCCTTTAAGGGAAATAGTAACAAAATAAAATTAACTTTGTAATCAAATATAATCATGCTACACAAAGCACTAATAAAAAGATAGAGATGTAACTCAGTTCTAAAAATGTAAATCAGTAGGTTAGTAATCCCTAAAGATGTGAGTTAGTAACAGGACCCTGGCTGGAGGCAGGTAACCTGAAAAAAAAACCCAAAGGATATCACATTTGTTAAAAATTCATCCCACAAACGAGAGAATTTGTAACGGTCCACCAGTCAGTGGAAAAGAATCCGGTCAGAATAGAGTCGGTCAGAATAGAGTTTTGAATCTGGTATTGCGGACCCACAGAGACACGAGTTTGGACGTATCTGTGGGAGCAGGCTCATAAGCGATTTGGTTATCAAACTGTTTGTATCTTGTGTTACGAACCCACAGGGAAACTTGTTTGAATTTACCTGAGGGTTCCGTTTGGAACTGGAGCGAAGCTGATGGTTTAGCTGTTAGATCAGAACCTGATTTTACCTGCTCAAAGTTGTGTTGCAGCTTAACGGAGGCGACTTTGTTGTGATCAGAAATAGTAGTGAACTGGAAATGCGAAAATGATGCTCGCAAAGCGGGAGGAGGCTCCCCACCCCCCTTTTGTTTCTCAAACGTATGCCGTGTCTGTGAGACAGGAGAAGCATAACAAAGAACAGTTCTTAAGCTCTTAAAAGCTCTATTACCAAGAAGATGCACATTGTCACCTGAATCGTGCTGAAAGAGTAGGTGTTCAGATGTCCAAAGACCTGGAGGTGTTGGACTTGGAGGTTCTGAAAAGGAGTGATCCAAGGATGGTTGTGTCACGGGTGTCAAAGCCAACCTAGCCATGTTTAGAATCAGATACAGACATGATGCTAGCTTTGGGAACATGGTCTGTCCTGAAAACTGAAGCCAAGAATACTTTATACCCAAGAATGATGGAGGTTCCCACACAGAATCAGAAAAACCCGGTTTAACCAGAGTATCTACAGACTGACTAGAACTCCGCCCCGTAGAAGGTGCAGCACCTAACTCCGGGTCGGAGGTCAATGTTGTCAGCCGAATTGGTGGAAGGTCAGTGTCGATTTCTGCAATGACCCGCCCGCTCGGAGGAGGCGTTCCCCCGAACCGGTTGAAGTCCGCAACGGAAAACTCAGAGCCACTCAGCACCCCCCCTTTGTCAGGAGGGGCCCCGAGCAGAGCATCACTGCACGCACCTACACCTCCCGGGCCGGGTTGCCTTCCCGAGCCCGTGAGAGAGGTGTGCGCAGCAACCACCGAGCCACCTTTAATATCGCCACTGACCACAGGACTGCTGGAAACCGCAGGGTTTTCTGTGTCGTCGTGGTCACCTGTAAGAGAAATCACAGGAAAGAGAGCACAGAGGCCCGAGACTAAGTCACACCCCTGTGAAAGGAGAAAAGAATTGGCCACCGTATTAGCAGAGGTCACAAACTGAAAAGTGACAAGGTCATTCACATAAAGGTCAAGATGTCCGGGCACAAACCCCTTAAATGGCATGGTAGCTCCGTCCGGAGACCACAAGTGTTTCACGGCGGCTGACTTTTCCATCACGCCCCGATAAAGAAGCTGGTTTGTGCATGAGGCGGACTGACGAGTAAAACAGACCTCTGACTGAAGCGGTGGGTCACAGCCTGAAGATTTCACACCCATGCTGGAGAGATGGTCAGCCTTTAACATGGATGAGAGAGGAGAAGCATTAGGAAACAAAGGGTTAAGCACAACCTGTTTGTCAGAGAGGTTAACCATAGGCTCAAGAGATTTATTCATCTTAAAAGCAGCAGAGAAAGTGTTGTTTATTTCAAACCTTGATGTTGATGGTGGGTTTTTGACCCCCTGGAAGAAATAAAAGTAAAGAAAAAGTGTTGTGACCGCAAACAGCATGTTGTTTGAATTCACGTCATGAATTGCAGACCAGAACCACCTCCGACCCAGTGCAGCTGGCACCGAACCCCAGCCACTAGTCCCCACTGCTCCGGACCGGTGGCACCCGCCTAAAACGGGCCCGTTCGGGCGGGCGGAGGGACCAGCGATGCTCGGCCGGTGAACAGTCTCCTGCGTCATGGCATGTTCTGGAAGCAGAACGTCAGAGAACCTTACACCAGGTGTAACAGTGCAAGAAAGATTTTGTCGTGTCTCGTCCATCTCCCATTAAGTTCAGAGCAACTCGCGTTTTTACCTTCTGAGCCGACGTAAAACTCCGGGCAGATTCCTTAATATGTCTCACACAAACAAGGACTGTCCGTAGCCTACTTAACTTTATGACACAGGGTAAAACAAGGAATTGTTGATAGAGAAATGAATACACACAACTTCACAAGATGGAAGAAAAAGGCATGGAACCGAGCAACGGAGGCTGTGAAAGCCGACCCGATCACCGGTCCAAAATAAAAATAACAAAAAAAAATAATAAACCCTACGCTGCCGAGATACTATCAGACGGACAAACGTAGCAAAATGTAGATTCTACACACCGTAGCGATTTACAAGAACCACCGCCAATGCGGGTTTTGTGAGGACACAGACTGACTGTGTCAGAAATGGTATGACAATCTAACGGGACGCGTTCCCTTTTTGTCTAACTGTGGTGCTAGCTTAGCTCTCCGGCCAGGTCTAGCGTTCTTTGTCTGTAGCGACCAGACTCAAACTTTCCCGATTAACAAGTAGGCATCTCGCCCCGCTTGTAATACGGACTTTAAAAAGCGTACGCAATCTGAATGCAGTAACGCGTGACGGCCATAACCCGGCTTACGACGTTTACCGTGCAATCAAGCAACAGTAGGTGCCTACGGGCATTCCGTTCAGATTCCGTTTCTATAAGTCGCCCATGCAATGGAGATATTTTCCACAATAACTCGCCCACAGTGTCAACACACTGAGACGAAAGGTGTCCGAGAATGTAGTCTCGGTTCTGAGGTTCGGAGAATTTAGTGAGCGGACCAATTTCCGGTTAAGTTCAAAATAAGACATCAAAGTGAAACACAGAGAAAAGCGTTGTTTGTAGCTTTTAGATGTAAGAAATCAGACATATCGCAGATATAGAAGACTGGATACGCTCGCCATTAAATGTAGCGTTATGGATTTATGCTCTTTTATGAAAGAGAAACCATGCTACGTATTAATTCGGAATATTAATTTTAATAAATCAATAACCAAATTTTATATTGTTCAGAAGACTCAAAGGTTGTTTTCATCCATAAACTGCCGATAATATCTGAGTGTCTGTGTTTCAGTTCAATGAGGAAACAAGTTTGAAGGATTAAAAGTTTTAATTCTTCAAATTAAACTAATGATTTTGAAAATTGACAAACAGGAAATAACAATCACATTGGCAACTTTGTGGGACAATCTTTTAACAGTTTATATGCTGTTCTTGCTCAATAGACCTTCTGGTGAATTTATGAAGATTGAGAATGTTGTGACATGAATGCGTGTGTGAGTCTGATTTTGCTTCAAGAAGAAACAGGTGTCTGAGTGAAGTGATGGTTTGGATAAACTTAGGTCTTATCAGAGAACTGCATCAAACGCTAAAACCGTGCTCTGTCTCACCGAACTCTTGTGGACCCTCTTTCGGATCCGGGCCGTGGAGGATGTTGTGGTTCATCCAGATGACACCGGCGGCTGACAGGAGACATAGGTGTCGAACGGAACCGGTCCTGAGTTGCCCTCGGTACACGTGGATGGTAGAGCGTTTTATCGATGCGCTTTCTTAAGTTAATTCACTCAGAAATCAAAAGACTCGGTAATGAGTCTTCGTTAGAAGTCGCGATTCAGCTATTCTGCCTGGCTTGGCAGAAACAGCGTGAAAGGGGGGAAGAACGAGCCAACAGGCTCTGCCCCCCCTTTGGTTTTCAGGTCTGTTCTCTCTCGTTGTCCAACACGAACTGCTATCAAAAGACTGAAAACTTACCAAAAACCTTTCTCTTCTCAAAGCAAACGTGCGTCATCAAATGTGTCTGGAGTTTACTGTGAGCAGGTGTGTGTGGATGTGTGTGAATGTTTGTGCTTGAGTGTGAAGGTCAGTACCACACATTCAACATTATCTACTTAAGTGTGGATTCATTAATCCATTATAATTACCCCAAAGCATACTAGTCATTCATTTGATTAAACACATTTATGATGAGCAAAATGATAATGGATATTTTAACATTAAAATCAAGAAAAAGAAGTTTAAACTTTATGTTTTGACTTGGTCTGGGTACAACTCATGTAAACACATCTTCTGGTAGACTGCAGGTGGCAGATGTTATGGTTTCCTCCCAGACTCGCTGGCGTTCAGGTCTTAATCTGTGGGTGAAAGTTCTCAGCGACCCAGCTATGACCCAGCTGAGTCCAACACCACCATTGTGACAGAAAACTCATATTTCCTCACGTTACAATGATGTGAAATTGTGCTTCGTGCAACATAATTCTGGGTGCCATTTACAAACCATAAGTGCTAATGACTCCATTCCTTTTTGTGGTTGTAGGGGCTGTTGATTGGAGTACATTAAAACAAATCTGATCTCTCTAGGACATTCAGAGGCCAAGTTATAAGCCCACAAATGTGTTCCTGGACTACTTTAAATTGACACCAGATCCGGTGACCTTTGGGACATGGTTTGACCCCCTTAGGAAAGTGCTATCATCATGAAACGTTCAGATCACTTACAACTCAATAGATTCTACCTTCCTGTAACGTTGTTGCCTGATTGGACCTTGTTTTCACACAAATGAACCCAGAATGATGTGAAACTGTGCTTCGTGCAACATAATTCTGGGTGCCATTTAAAAACCATAAGTGCTAATGACTCCATTCCTTTTTGGGGTAATGGGGGCTGTTGATTGGAGTACTCTAAAACAAACCTTACCTCTCTAGGATATTCAGAAGCCAAGTTATAAGCCCACAAATGTGTAACTGGACTACTTCTTTAAAGTGACACCAATGCCTGGTGACCTTTGGGACATGGTTTGACCCCCTATAGGAATGTGCGATCATCATGAAACGTTCAGATCACTTACAACTCAATAGATTCTCCCTTCTTGTAACGTTTCAGCCTGACTGGACCTTGTTTTCACACAAATGGACCCAGAATGATGTGAAATTGTGCTTCGTGCAACATAATTCTGGGTGCTATTTACAAACCATAAGTGCTAATGACTCCATTCCTTTTTGTGGTTGTAGGGGCTGTTGATTGGAGTACATTAAAACAAACCCGATCTCTCTAGTACATTCAGAGGCCAAGTTATAAGCCCACAAAGGTGTAACTGGACTACTTCTTTAAAGTGACGCCAGGCCCGGTGACCTTTGGGACATGGTTTTACCCCCTATAGGAATGTGCGATCATCATGAAACGTTCAGATCACTTACAACTCAATACATTCTGCCTTCTTGTAACGTTTCAGCCTGATTGGACCTTGTTTTCACACAAATGAACCCAGAATGATGTGAAATTGTGCTTCGTGCAACATAATTCTGGGTACCATTTACAAACCACAAGTGCTAATGACTCCATTCCATTTTGTGGTTGTAGGGGCTGTTGATTGGAGTACATTAAAACAAACCTGATCTCTCTAGGACATTCAGAAGCCAAGTTATAAGCCCACAAATGTGTAACTGGACTACTTCTTTAAAGTGACACCAGGCCTGGTGACCTTTGGGACATGGTTTTACCCCCTATAGGAATGTGCGATCATCATGAAATGTTCAGATCACTTACAACTCAATAGATTCTACCTTCTTGTAACGTTTCAGCCTGATTGGACCTTGTTTTCACACAAATGGACCCAGAATGATGTGAAATTGTGCTTCGTGCAACATAATTCTGGGTGCCATTTACAAACCATAAGTGCTAATGACGCCATTCCTTTTTGTGGTTGTAGGGGCTGTTTATTGGAGTACACTAAAACAAACCTGATCTCTCTAGGACATGCAGAGGCCAAGTTATAAGCCCGCAAAGGTGTAACTGGACTACTTCTTTAAAGTGACGCCAGGCCCGGTGACCTTTGGGACATGGTTTGACCCCCTATAGGAATGTGCGATCATCATGAAACGTTCAGATCACTTACAACTCAACACATTCTGCCTTCTTGTAACGTTTCAGCCTGATTGGACCTTGTTTTCACACAAATGAACCCAGAATGATGTGAAATTGTGCTTCGTGCAACATAATTCTGGGTGCCATTTAAAAACCATAAGTGCTAATGACTGCATTCCTTTTTGTGGTAATGGGGGCTGTTAATTGGAGTACTCTAAAACAAACCTGACCTCTCTAGGATATTCAGAAGCCAAGTTATAAGCCCACAAAGGTGTAACTGGACTACTTCTTTAAAGTGACACCAGGCCCGGTGACCTTTGGGACATGGTTTGACCCCCTATAGGAATGTGCGATCATCATGAAACGTTCAGATCACTTACAACTCAATAGATTCTACCTTCTTGTAACGTTTCAGCCTGATTGGACCTTGTTTTCACACAAATGGACCCAGAATGATGTGAAATTGTGCTTCGTGCAACATAATTCTGGGTGCCATTTACAAACCATAAGTGCTAATGACGCCATTCCTTTTTGTGGTTGTAGGGGCTGTTTATTGGAGTACACTAAAACAAACCTGATCTCTCTAGGACATGCAGAAGCCAAGTTATAAGCCCACAAATGTGTAACTGGACTACTTCTTTAAAGTGACACCAGGCCTGGTGACCTTTGGGACATGGTTTTACCCCCTATAGGAATGTGCGATCATGATGAAACGTTCAGATCACTTACAACTCAATAGATTCTACCTTCTTGTAACGTTTCAGCCTGACTGGACCTTGTTTTCACACAAATGGACCCAGAATGATGTGAAATTGTGCTTCGTGCAACATAATTCTGGGTGCCATTTACAAACCATAAGTGCTAATGACTCCATTCCTTTTTGTGGTTGTAGGGGCTGTTGATTGGAGTACATTAAAACAAACCTGATCTCTCTAGTACATTCAGAGGCCAAGTTATAAGCCCGCAAAGGTGTAACTGGACTACTTCTTTAAAGTGACGTCAGGCCCGGTGACCTTTCGGACATGGTTTGACCCCCTATAGGAATGTGCGATCATCATGAAACGTTCAGATCACTTACAACTCAACACATTCTGCCTTCTTGTAACGTTTCAGCCTGATTGGACCTTGTTTTCACACAAATGAACCCAGAATGATGTGAAATTGTGCTTCGTGCAACATAATTCTGGGTGCCATTTAAAAACCATAAGTGCTAATGACTGCATTCCTTTTTGTGGTAATGGGGGCTGTTAATTGGAGTACTCTAAAACAAACCTGACCTCTCTAGGATATTCAGAAGCCAAGTTATAAGCCCACAAAGGTGTAACTGGACTACTTCTTTAAAGTGACACCAGGCCCGGTGACCTTTGGGACATGGTTTGACCCCCTATAGGAATGTGCGATCATCATGAAACGTTCAGATCACTTACAACTCAATAGATTCTACCTTCTTGTAACGTTTCAGCCTGATTGGACCTTGTTTTCACACAAATGAACCCAGAATGATGTGAAATTGTGCTTCGTGCAACATAATTCTGGGTGCCATTTAAAAACCATAAGTGTTAATGACTCCATTCATTTTTGTGGTTGTAGGGGCTGTTGATTGGAGTACACTAAAACAAACCTGATCTCTCTAGGACATTCAGAAGCCAAGTTATAAGCCCACTAATGTGTAACTGGACTACTTCTTTAAAGTGACACCAGGCCCGGTGACCTTTGGGACATGGTTTGACCCTCTATAGGAATGTGCGATCATCATGAAACGTTCAGATCACTTACAACTCAATAGATTCTACCTTCTTGTAACGTTTCAGCCTGATTGGACCTTGTTTTCACACAAATGAACCCAGAATGATCTGAAATTGTGCTTCGTGCAACATAATTCTGGGTGCCATTTAAAAACCATAAGTGCTAATGACTCCAATCCTTTTTGTGGTTGTAGGGGCTGTTGATTGGAGTACACTAAAACAAACCTGATCTCTCTAGGAAATTCAGAAGCCAAGTTATAAGCCCACTAATGTGTAACTGGACTACTTCTTTAAAGTGACACCAGGCCCGGTGACCTTTGGGACATGGTTTGACCCCCTATAGGAATGTGCGATCATCATGAAACGTTCATATCACTTACAACTCAATAGATTCTACCTTCTTGTAACGTTTCAGCCTGATTGGACCTTGTTTTCACACAAATGAACCCAGAATGATCTGAAATTGTGCTTCGTGCAACATATTTCTGGGTGCCATTTAAAAACCATAAGTGCTAATGACTCCATTCCTTTTTGTGGTTGTAGGGGCTGTTGATTGGAGTACACTAAAACAAACCTGATCTCTCTAGGACATTATGAAGCCAATTTATAAGCCCACAAATGTGTAACTGGACTACTTCTTTAAAGTGACACCAGGCCTGGTGACCTTTGGGACATGGTTTTACCCCCTATAGGAATGTGCGATCATCATGAAATGTTCAGATCACTTACAACTCAATAGATTCTACCTTCTTGTAACGTTTCAGCCTGATTGGACCTTGTTTTCACACAAATGGACCCAGAATGATGTGAAATTGTGCTTCGTGCAACATAATTCTTGGTGCCATTTAAAAACCATAAGTGCTAATGACTGCATTCCTTTTTGTGGTAATGGGGGCTGTTAATTGGAGTACTCTAAAACAAACCTGACCTCTCTAGGATATTCAGAAGCCAAGTTATAAGCCCACAAAGGTGTAACTGGACTACTTCTTTAAAGTGACACCAGGCCCGGTGACCTTTGGGACATGGTTTGACACCCTATAGGAATGTGCGATCATCATGAAACGTTCAGATCACTTACAACTCAATAGATTCTACCTTCTTGTAACGTTTCAGCCTGATTGGACCTTGTTTTCACACAAATGAACCCAGAATGATGTGAAATTGTGCTTCGTGCACCATAATTCTGGATGCCATTTAAAAACCATAAGTGCTAATGACTCCATTCCTTTTTGTGGTTGTAGGGGCTGTTGATTGGAGTACAATAAAACAAACCTGATCTCTCTAGGACATTCAGAAGCCAAGTTATAAGCCCACTAATGTGTAACTGGACTACTTCTTTAAAGTGACACCAGGCCCGGTGACCTTTGGGACATGGTTTGACCCCCTATAGGAATGTGCGATCATCATGAAACGTTCAGATCACTTACAACTCAATAGATTCTACCTTCTTGTAACGTTTCAGCCTGATTGGACCTTGTTTTCACACAAATGAACCCAGAATGATCTGAAATTGTGCTTCGTGCAACATAATTCTGGGTGCCATTTAAAAACCATAAATGCTAATGACTCCATTCCTTTTTGTGGTTGTAGGGGCTGTTGATTGGAGTACACTAAAACAAACCTGATCTCTCTAGGACATTCAGAAGCCAAGTTATAAGCCCACAAATGTGTAACTGGACTACTTCTTTAAAGTGACACCAGGCCTGGTGACCTTTGGGACATGGTTTTACCCCCTATAGGAATGTGCGATCAACATGAAACGTTCAGATCACTTACAACTCAATAGATTCTACCTTCTTGTAACGTTTCAGCCTGACTGGACCTTGTTTTCACACAAATGGACCCAGAATGATGTGAAATTGTGCTTCGTGCAACATAATTCTGGGTGCCATTTACAAACCATAAGTGCTAATGACTCCATTCCTTTTTGTGGTTGTAGGGGCTGTTAATTGGAGTACTATAAAACAAACCTGACCTCTCTAGGATATTCAGAAGCCAAGTTATAAGCCCACAAAGGTGTAACTGGACTACTTCTTTAAAGTGACGCCAGGCCCGGTGACCTTTGGGACATGGTTTGACCCCCTATAGGAATGTGCGATCATCATGAAACGTTCAGATCACTTACAACTCAATAGATTCTACCTTCCTGTAACGTTTCTGCCTGATTGGACCTTGTTTTCACACAAATGAACCCAGAATGATGTGAAATTATGATTCGTGCAACATAATTCTTGGTGCCATTTAAAAACCATAAGTGCTAATGACTCCATTCCTTTTTGGGGTAATGGGGGCTGTTAATTGGAGTACTCTAAAACAAACCTGACCTCTCTAGGATATTCAGAAGCCAAGTTATAAGCCCACAAATGTGTAACTGGACTACTTTAAAGTGACACCAGGCCCGGTGACCTTTGGGACATAGTTTCACCCCCTATAGGAATGTGCGATCATCATGAAACATTCAGATCACTTACAACTCAATAGATTCTACCTTCTTGTAACGTTTCAGCCTGATTGGACCTTGTTTTCACACAAATGGACCCAGAATGATGTGAAATTGTGCTTCGTGCAACATAATTCTGGGTGCCATTTAAAAACCATAAGTGCTAATGACTCCATTCCTTTTTGTGGTTGTAGGGGCTGTTGATTGGAGTACATTAAAACAAACCTGATCTCTCTAGGACATTCAGAGGCCAAGTTATAAGCCCACAAAGGTGTAACTGGACTACTTCTTTAAAGTGACACCAGGCCCGGTGACCTTTGGGACATGGTTTGACCCCCCTATAGGAATGTGCGATCATCATGAAACGTTCAGATCACTTACAACTCAATAGATTCTACCTTCTTGTAACATTTCAGCCTGATTGGACCTTGTTTTCACACAAATGAACCCAGAATGATGTGAAATTGTGCTTCGTGCAACATAATTCTGGGTGCCATTTAAAAACCATAAGTGCTAATGACTCCATTCCTTTTTGTGGTAATGGGGGCTGTTAATTGGAGTTCTCTAAAACAAACCTGACCTCTCTAGGATATTCAGAAGCCAAGTTATAAGCCCACAAAAGTGTAACTGGACTACTTCTTTAAAGTGACACCAGGCCCGGTAACCTTTGGGACATGGTTTGACCCCCTATAGGAATGTGCGATCATCATGAAACGTTCAGATCACTTTCAACTCAATAGATTCTACCTTCTTGTAACTTTTCAGCCTGATTGGACCTTGTTTTCACACAAATGGACCCAGAATGATGTGAAATTGTGCTTCGTGCAACATAATTCTGGGTACCATTTACAAACCATAAGTGCTAATGACTCCATTCCTTTTTGTGGTTGTAGGGGCTGTTGATTGGAGTACATTAAAACAAACCTGATCTCTCTAGGATATTCAGAAGCCAAGTTAAAAGCCCACAAAGGTGTAACTGGACTACTTCTTTAAAGCTACACCAGGCCCGGTAACCTTTGGGACATGGTTTGACCCCCTATAGGAATGTGCGATCATCATGAAACGTTCAGATCACTTACAACTCAATAGATTCTACCTTCTTGTAACGTTTCAGCCTTATTGGACCTTGTTTTCACACAAATGAACCCAGAATGATGTGAAATTGTGCTTCGTGCAACATAATTCTGGGTGCCATTTAAAAACCATACGTGCTAATGACTCCATTCCTTTTTGTGGTTGTAGGGGCTGTTGACTGGAGTACACTAAAACAAACCTGATCTCTCTAGGACATTCAGAAGCCAAGTTATAAGCCCACAAATGTGTAACTGGACTACTTCTTTAAAGTGACACCAGGCCTGGTGACCTTTGGGACATGGTTTTACCCCCTATGGGAATGTGCGATCATCATGAAACGTTCAGATCACTTTCAACTCAATAGATTCTACCTTCTTGTAACGTTTCAGCCTGATTGGACCTTGTTTTCACACAAATGGACCCAGAATGATGTGAAATTGTGCTTCGTGCAACATAATTCTTGGTACCATTTACAAACCATAAGTGCTAATGACTCCATTCCTTTCTGTGGTTGTAGGGGTTGTTGATTGGAGTACATTAAAACAAACCTGATCTCTCTAGGACATTCAGAGGCCAAGTTATAAGCCCACAAAGGTGTAACTGGACTACTTCTTTAAAACTACACCAGGCCCGGTGACCTTTGGGACATGGTTTGACCCCCTATAGGAATGTGCGATCATCATGAAACGTTCAAATCACTTACAACTCAATAGATTTTACCTTCTTGTAACGTTTCAGCCTGATTGGACCTTGTTTTCACACAAATGAACCCAGAATGATATGAAATTATGCTTCGTGCAACATAATTCTGGGTGCCATTTAAAAAGCATAAGTGCTAATGACTCCATTCCTTTTTGTGGTAATGGGGGCTGTTAATTGGAGTACTCTAAAACAAACCTGACCTCTCTAGGATATTCAGAAGCCAAGTTATAAGCCCACAAATGTGTAACTGGACTTCTTCTTTAAAGTGACACCAGGCCTGGTGACCTTTGGGACATGGTTTTACCCCCTATAGGAATGTGCGATCATCATGAAATGTTCAGATCACTTACAACTCAATAGATTCTACCTTCTTGTAACGTTTCAGCCTGATTGGACCTTGTTTTCACACAAATGGACCCAGAATGATGTGAAATTGTGCTTCGTGCAACATAATTCTGGGTGCCATTTACAAACCATAAGTGCTAATGACGCCATTTCTTTTTGTGGTTGTAGGGGCTGTTGATTGGAGTACACTAAAACAAACCTGATCTCTCTAGGACATGCAGAAGCCAAGTTATAAGCCCACAAATGTGTAACTGGACTACTTCTTTAAAGTGACACCAGGCCTGGTGACCTTTGGGACATGGTTTTACCCCCTATAGGAATGTGAGATCATGATGAAACGTTCAGATCACTTACAACTCAATAGATTCTACCTTCTTGTAACGTTTCAGCCTGACTGGACCTTGTTTTCACACAAATGGACCCAGAATGATGTGAAATTGTGCTTCGTGCAACATAATTCTGGGTGCCATTTACAAACCATAAGTGCTAATGACTCCATTACTTTTTGTGGTTGTAGGGGCTGTTGATTGGAGTACATTAAAACAAACCTGATCTCTCTAGTACATTCAGAGGCCAAGTTATAAGCCCACAAAGGTGTAACTGGACTACTTCTTTAAAGTGACGCCAGGCCCGGTGACCTTTGGGACATGGTTTGACCCCCTATAGGAATGTGCGATCATCATGAAACGTTCAGATCACTTACAACTCAATAGATTCTGCCTTCTTGTAACGTTTCAGCCTGATTGGACCTTGTTTTCACACAAATGAACCCAGAATGATGTGAAATTGTGCTTCGTGCAACATCATTCTGGGTGCCATTTAAAAACCATAAGTGCTAATGACTGCATTCCTTGTTGTGGTAATGGGGGCTGTTAATTGGAGTACTCTAAAACAAACCTGACCTCTCTAGGATATTCAGAAGCCAAGTTATAAGCCCACAAAGGTGTAACTGGACTACTTCTTTAAAGTGACACCAGGCCCGGTGACTTTTGGGACATGGTTTGACCCCCTATAGGAATGTGCGATCATCATGAAACGTTCAGATCACTTACAACTCAATAGATTCTACCTTCTTGTAACGTTTCAGCCTGATTGGACCTTGTTTTCACACAAATGAACCGAGAATGATCTGAAATTGTGCTTCGTGCAACATAATTCTGGGTGCCATTTAAAAACCATAAGTGCTAATGACTCCATTCCTTTTTGTGGTTGTAGGGGCTGTTGATTGGAGTACACTAAAACAAACCTGATCTCTCTAGGACATTCAGAAGCCAAGTTATAAGCCCACAAATGTGTAACTGGACTACTTCTTTAAAGTGACACCAGGCCTGGTGACCTCTGGGACATGGTTTTACCCCCTATAGGAATGTGCGATCATCATGAAATGTTCAGATCACTTACAACTCAATAGATTCTACCTTCTTGTAACGTTTCAGCCTGATTGGACCTTGTTTTCACACAAATGGACCCAGAATGATGAGAAATTGTGCTTCGTGCAACATAATTCTGGGTGCCATTTACAAACCTTAAGTGCTAATGACTCCATTCCTTTTTGTGGTTGTAGGGGCTGTTGATTGGAGTACACTAAAACAAACCTAATCTCTCTAGGACATTCAGAAGCCAAGTTATAAGCCCACAAATGTGTAACTGGACTACTTCTTTAAATTGACACCAGATCCGGTGACCTTTGGGACATGGTTTGACCCCCTATAGGAATGTGCGATCATCATGAAACGTTCAGATCACTTACAACTCAATAGATTCTACCTTCTTGTAACGTTTCAGCCTGATTGGACCTTGTTTTCACTCAAATGAACCCAGAATGATCTGAAATTGTGCTTCGTGCAACATAATTCTGGGTGCCATTTAAAAAACATAAGTGCTAATGACTCCATTCCTTTTTGTGGTTGTAGGGTCTGTTGATTGGAGTACACTAAAACAAACCTGATCTCTCTAGGACATTCAGAAGCCAAGTTATAAGCCCACAAATGTGTAACTGGACTACTTCTTTAAAGTGACACCAGGCCTGGTGACCTTTGGGACATGGTTTTACCCCCTATAGGAATGTGCGATCATCATAAAATGTTCAGATCACTTACAACTCAATAGATTCTACCTTCTTGTAACGTTTCAGCCTGATTGGACCTTGTTTTCACACAAATGGACCCAGAATGATGTGAAATTGTGCTTCGTGCAACATAATTCTGGGTGCCATTTACAAACCATAAGTGCTAATGACGCCATTCCTTTTTGTGGTTGTAGGGGCTGTTGATTAGAGTACACTAAAAGAAACCTGATCTCTCTAGGACATTCAGAAGCCAAGTTATAAGCCCACAAATGTGTAACTGGACTACTTCTTTAAAGTGACACCAGGCCTGGTGACCTTTGGGACATGGTTTTTCCCCCTATAGGAATGTGCGATCATCATGAAACGTTCAGATCACTTACAACTCAATAGATTCTACCTTCTTGTAACGTTTCAGCCTGACTGGACCTTGTTTTCACACAAATGGACCCAGAATGATGTGAAATTGTGCTTCGTGCAACATAATTCTGGGTGCAATTTACAAACCATAAATGCTAATGACTCCATTCCTTTTTGTGGTTGTAGGGGCTGTTGACTGGAGTACATTAAAACAAACCTGATCACTCTAGTACATTCAGAGGCCAAGTTATAAGCCCACAAAGGTGTAACTGGACTACTTCTTTAAAGTGACGCCAGGCCCGGTGACCTTTGGGACATGGTTTGACCCCCTATAGGAATGTGCGATCATCATGAAACGTTCAGATCACTTACAACTCAATAGATTCTACCTTCTTGTAACGTTTCAGCCTGATTGGACCTTGTTTTCACACAAATGAACCCAGAATGATCTGAAATTGTGCTTCGTGCAACATAATTCTGGGTGCCATTTAAAAACCATAAGTGCTAATGACTCCATTCCTTTTTGTGGTTGTAGGGGCTGTTGATTGGAGTACAATAAAACAAACCTGATCTCTCTAGGACATTCAGAAGCCAAGTTATAAGCCCACTAATGTGTAACTGGACTACTTCTTTAAAGTGACACCAGGCCCGGTGACCTTTGGGACATGGTTTGACCCCCTATAGGAATGTGCGATCATCATGAAATGTCAGATCACTTACAACTCAATAGATTCTACCTTCTTGTAACGTTTCAGCCTGATTGGACCTTGTTTTCACACAAATGAACCCAGAATGATCTGAAATTGTGCTTCGTGCAACATAATTCTGGGTGCCATTTAAAAACCATAAGTGCTAATGACTCCATTCCTTTTTGTGGTTGTAGGGGCTGTTGATTGGAGTACACTAAAACAAACCTGATCTCTCTAGGACATTCAGAAGCCAAGTTATAAGCCCACAAATGTGTAACTGGACTACTTCTTTAAAGTGACACCAGGCCTGGTGACCTCTGGGACATGGTTTTACCCCCTATAGGAATGTGCGATCATCATGAAATGTTCAGATCACTTACAACTCAATAGATTCTACCTTCTTGTAACGTTTCAGCCTGATTGGACCTTGTTTTCACACAAATGGACCCAGAATGATGAGAAATTGTGCTTCGTGCAACATAATTCTGGGTGCCATTTACAAACCTTAAGTGCTAATGACTCCATTCCTTTTTGTGGTTGTAGGGGCTGTTGATTGGAGTACACTAAAACAAACCTAATCTCTCTAGGACATTCAGAAGCCAAGTTATAAGCCCACAAATGTGTAACTGGACTACTTCTTTAAATTGACACCAGATCCGGTGACCTTTGGGACATGGTTTGACCCCCTATAGGAATGTGCGATCATCATGAAACGTTCAGATCACTTACAACTCAATAGATTCTACCTTCTTGTAACGTTTCAGCCTGATTGGACCTTGTTTTCACTCAAATGAACCCAGAATGATCTGAAATTGTGCTTCGTGCAACATAATTCTGGGTGCCATTTAAAAAACATAAGTGCTAATGACTCCATTCCTTTTTGTGGTTGTAGGGTCTGTTGATTGGAGTACACTAAAACAAACCTGATCTCTCTAGGACATTCAGAAGCCAAGTTATAAGCCCACAAATGTGTAAGTGGACTACTTCTTTAAATTGACACCAGATCCGGTGACCTTTGGGACATGGTTTGACCCCCTTAGGAAAGTGCTATCATCATGAAACGTTCAGATCACTTACAACTCAATAGATTCTACCTTCTGTAACGTTTCTGCCTGATTGGACCTTGTTTTCACACAAATGAACCCAGAATGATGTGAAATTGTGCTTCGTGCAACATAATTCTGGGTGCCATTTAAAAACCATAAGTTCTAATGACTCCATTCCTTTTTGGGGTAATGGGGGCTGTTAATTGGAGTACTCTAAAACAAACCTGACCTCTGTAGGATATTCAGAAGCCAAGTTATAAGCCCACAAATGCGTAACTGGACTACTTCTTTAAAGTGACACCAGGCCTGGTGACCTTTGGGACAAGGTTTTACACCCTATAGGAATGTGCGATCATCATAAAACGTTCAGATCACTTACAACTCAATAGATTCTACCTTCTTGTAACGTTTCAGCCTGATTGGACCTTGTTTTCACACAAATGAACCCAGAATGATGTGAAATTGTGCTTCGTGCAACATAATTCTGGGTGCCATTTAAAAACCATAAGTGCTAATGACTCCATTCCTTTTTGTGGTAATGGGGGTTGTTAATTGGAGTACACTAAAACAAACCTGACCTCTCTAGGATATTCAGAAGCCAACTTACAAGCCCACAAAGGTGTAACTGGACTACTTCTTTAAAGTGACACCAGGCCCGGTGACCTTTGGGACATGGTTTGACCCCCTATAGGAATGTGCGATCAACATGAAACGTTCAGATCACTTACAACTCAATAGATTCTACCTTCTTGTAACGTTTCAGCCTGATTGGACCTTGTTTTCACACAAATGGACCCAGAATGATGTGAAATAGTGCTTTGTGCAACATAATTCTGGGTGCCATTTACAAACCATAAGTGCTAATGACTCCATTCCTTTTTGTGGTTGTAGGGGCTGTTGATTGGAGTACACTAAAACAAACCTGATCTCTCTAGGACATTCAGAAGCCAAGTTATAAGCCCACAAATGTGTAACTGGACTACTTCTTTAAATTGACACCAGATTCGGTGACGTTTGGGACATGGTTTGACCCCCTTAGGAAAGTGCTATCATCATGAAACGTTCAGATCACTTACAACTCAATAGATTCTACCTTCCTGTAACGTTTCAGCCTGACTGGACCTTGTTTTCACACAAATGGACCCAGAATGATGTGAAATTGTGCTTCGTGCAACATAATTCTGGGTGCCATTTAAAAACCATAGGTGCTAATGACTCCATTCCTTTTTGTGGTTGTAGGGGCTGTTGATTGGAGTACACTAAAACAAACCTGATCTCTCTAGGACATTCAGAAGCCAAGTTATAAGCCCACAAATGTGTAACTGGACTACTTCTTTAAATTGACACCAATTCCGGTGACCTTTGGGACATGGTTTGACTACCTTAGGAAAGTGCTATCATCATGAAACGTTCAGATCACTTACAACTCAATAGATTCTACCTTGCTGTAACGTTTCTGCCTGATTGGACCTTGTTTTCACTCAAATGAACCCAGAATGATGTGAAATTGTGCTTCGT
The DNA here is from genome assembly GCF_043380555.1 of Nothobranchius furzeri. Classification (NCBI taxonomy): domain Eukaryota; kingdom Metazoa; phylum Chordata; class Actinopteri; order Cyprinodontiformes; family Nothobranchiidae; genus Nothobranchius; species Nothobranchius furzeri. The sequence continues at coordinate 2,863,263 of NC_091746.1, read as the reverse complement.
GCAACATAATTCTGGGTGCCATTTAAAAACCATAAGTTCTAATGACTCCATTCCTTTTTGGGGTAATGGGGGCTGTTAATTGGAGTACTGTAAAACAAACCTGACCTCTCTAGGATATTCAGAAGCCAAGTTATAAGCCCACAAATGTGTAACTGGACTACTTCTTTAAAGTGACACCAGGCCCGGTGACCTTTGGGACATGGTTTGACCCCCTATAGGATTGTGCGATCATCATGAAACGTTCAGATCACTTACAACTCAATAGATTCTACCTTCTTGTAACGTTTCAGCCTGATTGGACCTTGTTTTCACACAAATGGACCCAGAATGATGTGAAATTGTGCTTCGTGCAACATAATTCTGGGTGCCATTTACAAACCATAAGTGCTAATGACTCCATTCCTTTTTGTGGTTGTAGGGGCTGTTGATTGGAGTACATTAAAACAAATCTGATCTCTCTAGGACATTCAGAGGCCAAGTTATAAGCCCACAAATGTGTTCCTGGACTACTTTAAATTGACACCAGATCCGGTGACCTTTGGGACATGGTTTGACCCCCTTAGGAAAGTGCTATCATCATGAAACGTTCAGATCACTTACAACTCAATAGATTCTACCTTCCTGTAACGTTGTTGCCTGATTGGACCTTGTTTTCACACAAATGAACCCAGAATGATGTGAAACTGTGCTTCGTGCAACATAATTCTGGGTGCCATTTAAAAACCATAAGTGCTAATGACTCCATTCCTTTTTGGGGAAATGCTGGCTGTTAATTGGAGTACTCTAAAACAAACCTTACCTCTCTAGGATATTCAGAAGCCAAGTTATAAGCCCACAAATGTGTAACTGGACTACTTCTTTAAAGTGACACCAATGCCTGGTGACCTTTGGGACATGGTTTGACCCCCTATAGGAATGTGCGATCATCATGAAACGTTCAGATCACTTACAACTCAATAGATTCTACCTTCGTGTAACGTTTCAGCCTGATTGGACCTTGTTTTCACACAAATGGACCCAGAATGATGTGAAATTGTGCTTCGTGCAACATAATTCTGGGTGCCATTTACAAACCATAAGTGCTAATGACTCCATTCCTTTTTGTGGTTGTAGGGGCTGTTGATTGGAGTACACTAAAACAAATCTGATCTCTCTAGTTGATTCAGAAGCCAAGTTATAAGCCCACAAATGTGTAACTGGACTACTTCTTTAAAGTGACACCAGGCCTGGTGACCTTTGGGACATGGTTTTACCCCCTATAGGAATGTGCGATCATCATGAAACGTTCAGATCACTTACAACTCAATAGATTCTACCTTCTTGTAACGTTTCAGCCTGATTGGACCTTGTTTTCACACAAATGGACCCAGAATGATGTGAAATTGTGCTTCGTGCAACATAATTCTGGGTGCCATTTACAAACCATAAGTGCTAATGACTCCATTCCTTTTTGTGGTTGTAGGGAATGTTGATTGGAGTTAATTAAAACAAACCTGATCTCTCTAGGACATTCAGAAGCCAAGTTATAAGCCCACAAAGGTGTAACTGGACTACTTCTTTAAAGTGACACCAGGCCCGGTGACCTTTGGGACATGGTTTGACCCCCTATAGGAATGTGCGATCATCATGAAACGTTCAGATCACTTACAACTCAATAGATTCTACCTTCTTGTAACGTTTCAGCCTGATTGGACCTTGTTTTCACACAAATGAACCCAGAATGATGTGAAATTGTTCTTCGTGCAACATAATTCTGTGTGCCATTTAAAAACCATAAGTGCTAATGACTCCATTCCTTTTTGTGGTAATGGGGGCGGTTAATTGGAGTACTCTAAAACAAACCTGACCTCTCTAGGATATTCAGAAGCCAAGTTATAAGCCCACAAAGGTGTCTGTGGACTACTTCTTTAAATTGACACCAGATCCGGTGACCTTTGGGACATGGTTTGACCCCCTTAGGAAAGTGCTATCATCAAGAAACGTTCAGATCACTTACAACTCAATAGATTCTACCTTTCTGTAACGTTTCAGCCTGATTGGACCTTGTTTTCACACAAATGAACCCAGAATGATGTGAAATTGTGCTTCGTGCAACATAATTCTGGGTGCCATTTAAAAACCATAAGTGCTAATGACTCCATTCCTTTTTGAGGTTGTAGGGGCTGTTGATTGGAGTACACTAAAACAAGCCTGATCTCTATAGGACATTCAGAAGCCAAGTTATAAGCCCACAAATGTGTAACTGGACTACTTCTTTAAATTGACACCAGATCCGGTGACCTTTGGGACATGGTTTGACCCCCTTAGGAAAGGGCTATCATCATGAAACGTTCAGATCACTTACCACTCAATAGATTCTACCTTCCTGTAACGTTTCTGCCTGATTGGACCTTGTATTCACACAAATGAACCCAGAATGATGTGAAATTGTGCTTCGTGCAACATAATTCTGGGTGCCATTTAAAAACCATAAGTTCTAATGACTCCATTCCTTTTTGGGGTAATGGGGGCTGTTAATTGGAGTACTCTAAAACAAACCTGACCTCTCTAGGATATTCAGAAGCCAAGTTATAAGCCCACAAATGTGTAACTGGACTACTTCTTTAAAGTGACACCAGGCCCGGTGACCTTTGGGACATGGTTTGACCCCCTATAGGAATGTGCGATCATCATGAAACGTTCAGATCACTTACAACTCAATAGATTCTACCTTCTTGTAACGTTTCAGCCTTATTGGACCTTGTTTTCACACAAATGGACCCAGAATGATGTGAAATTGTGCTTCGTACAACATAATTCTGGGTGCCATTTACAAACCATAAGTGCTAATGACTCCATTCCTTTTTGTGGTTGTAGGGGCTGTTGATTGGAGTACACTTAAAAAACCTGATCTCTCTAGGACATTCAGAAGCCAAGTTATAAGCCCACAAATGTGTAACTGGACTACTTCTTTAAAGTGACACCAGGCCTGGTGACCTTTGGGACATGGTTTTACCCCCTATAGGAATGTGCGATCATCATGAAACGTTCAGATCTCTTACAACTCAATAGATTCTACCTTCTTGTAACGTTTCAGCCTGATTGGACCTTGTTTTCACACAAATGGACCCAGAATGATGTGAAATTGTGCTTCGTGCAACATAATTCTGGGTGCCATTTACAAACCTTAAGTGCTAATGACTCCATTCCTTTTTGTGGTTGTAGGGGCTAATGATGGGAGTACATTAAAACAAACCTGATCTCTCTAGGACATTCAGAGGCCAAGTTATAAGCCCACAAAGGTGTAACTGGACTACTTCTTTAAAGTGACACCAGGCCCGGTGACCTTTGGGACATGGTTTGACCCCCTATAGGAATGTGCGATCATCATGAAACGTTCAGATCACTTACAACTCAATAGATTCTACCTTCTTGTAACGTTTCAGCCTGATTGGACCTTGTTTTCACACAAATGAACCCAGAATGATGTGAAATTGTGCTTCGTGCAACATAATTCTGGGTGCCATTTAAAAACCATAAGTGCTAATGACTCCATTCCTTTTTGTGGTAATGGGGGCTGTTAATTGGAGTACTCTAAAACAAACCTGACCTCTCTAGGATATTCAGAAGCCAAGTTATAAGCCCACAAAGGTGTAACTGGACTACTTCTTTAAATTGACACCAGATCCGGTGACCTTTGGGACATGGTTTGACCCCCTTAGGAAAGTGCTATCATCATGAAACGTTCAGATCACTTACAACTCAATAGATTCTACCTTTCTGTAACGTTTCAGCCTGATTGGACCTTGTTTTCACACAAATGGACCCAGAATGATGTGAAATTGTGCTTCGTGCAACATAATTCTGGGTGCCATTTACAAACCATAAGTGCTAATGACTCCATTCCTTTTTGTGGTTGTAGGGGCTGTTGATTGGAGTACGCTAAAAAAACCTGATCTCTCTAGGACATTCAGAAGCCAAGTTATAAGCCCACAAATGCGTAACTGGACTACTTCTTTAAAGTGACACCAGGCCTGGTGACCTTTGGGACATGTTTTTACCCCCTATAGGAATGTGCGATCATCATGAAACGTTCAGATCACTTACAACTCAATAGATTCTACCTTCTTGTAACGTTTCAGCCTGATTGGACCTTGTTTTCACACAAATGGACCCAGAATGATGTGAAATTGTGCTTCGTGCAACATAATTCTGGGTGCCATTTACAAACCATAAGTGCTAATGACTCCATTCCTTTTTGTGGTTGTAGGGGCTGTTGATTGGAGTACATTAAAACAAATCTGATCTCTCTAGGACATTCAGAGGCCAAGTTATAAGCCCACAAATGTGTAACTGGACTACTTCTTTAAAGTGACACCAGGCCTGGTGACCTTTGGGACATGGTTTGACCCCCTATAGGAATGTGCGATCATCATGAAACGTTCAGATCACTTAAAACTCAATAGATTCTACCTTTTTGTAACGTTTCAGCCTGATTGCACCTTGTTTTCACACAAATGAACCCAGAATGACGTGAAATTGTGCTTCGTGCAACATAATTCTGGGTGCCATTTAAAAACCATAAGTGCTAATGACTCCATTCCTTTTTGTGGTAATGGGGGCTGTTAATTGGAGTACTCTAAAACAAACCTGACCTCTCTAGGATATTCAGAAGCCAAGTTATAAGCCCACAAAGGTGTAACTGGACTACTTCTTTAAAGTGACACCAGGCCCGGTGACCTTTGGGACATGGTTTGACCCCCTATAGGAATGTGCGATCATCATGAAACGTTCAGATCACTTACAACTCAATAGATTCTACCTTCTTGTAACGTTTCAGCCTGATTGGACCTTGTTTTCACACAAATGGACCCAGAATGATGTGAAATTGTGCTTCGTGCAACATAATTCTGGGTGCCATTTACAAACCATAAGTGCTAATGACTCCATTCCTTTTTGTGGTTGTAGGGGCTGTTGATTGGAGTACATTAAAACAAATCTGATCTCTCTAGGACATTCAGAGGCCAAGTTATAAGCCCACAAATGTGTTACTGGACTACTTTAAATTGACACCAGATCCGGTGACCTTTGGGACATGGTTTGACCCCCTTAGGAAAGTGCTATCATCATGAAACGTTCAGATCACTTACAACTCAATAGATTCTACCTTCCTGTAACGTTTCAGCCTGACTGGACCTTGTTTTCACACAAATGAACCCAGAATGATGTGAAATTGTGCTTCGTGCAACATAATTCTGGGTGCCATTTAAAAACCATAAGTGCTAATGACTCCATTCCTTTTTGGGGTAATGGGGGCTGTTAATTGGAGTACTCTAAAACAAACCTTACCTCTCTAGGATATTCAGAAGCCAAGTTATAAGCCCACAAATGTGTAACTGGACTACTTCTTTAAAGTGACCCCAGGCCTGGTGACCTTTGGGACATGGTTTGACCCCCTATAGGAATGTGCGATCATCATGAAACGTTTAGATCACTTACAACTCAATAGATTCTACCTTCTTGTAACGTTTCAGCCTGATTGGACCTTGTTTTCACACAAATGGACCCAGAATGATGTGAAATTGTGATTCGTGCAACATAATTCTGGGTGCCATTTACAAACCATAAGTGCTAATGACTCCATTCCTTTTTGTGGTTGTAGGGGCTGTTGATTGGAGTACACCAAAACAAATCTGATCTCTCTAGTTGATTCAGAAGCCAAGTTATAAGCCCACAAATGTGTAACTGGACTACTTCTTTAAAGTGACACCAGGCCTGGTGACCTTTGGGACATGGTTTTACCCCCTATAGGAATGTGCGATCATCATGAAACGTTCAGATCACTTACAACTCAATAGATTCTACCTTCTTGTAACGTTTCAGCCTGATTGGACCTTGTTTTCACACAAATGGACCCAGAATGATGTGAAATTGTGCTTCGTGCAACATAATTCTGGGTGCCATTTACAAACCATAAGTGCTAATGACTCCATTCCTTTTTGTGGTTGTAGGGACTATTGATTGGAGTACATTAAAACAAACCTGATCTCTCTAGGACATTCAGAGGCCAAGTTATAAGCCCACAACGGTGTAATTGGACTACTTCTTTAAAGTGACACCAGGCCCGGTGACCTTTGGAACATGGTTTGACCCCCTATAGGAATGTGCGATCATCATGAAACGTTCAGATCACTTACAACTCAATAGATTCTACCTTCTTGTAACGTTTCAGCCTGATTGGACCTTGTTTTCACACAAATGAACCCAGAATGATGTGAAATTGTGCTTCGTGCAACATAATTCTGGGTGCCATTTAAAAACCATAAGTGCTAATGACTCCATTCCTTTTTGTGGTAATGGGGGCTGTTAATTGGAGTACTCTAAAACAAACCTGACCTCTCTAGGATATTCAGAAGCCAAGTTATAAGCCCACAAAGGTGTAAGTGGACTACTTCTTTAAATTGACAAAAGATCCGGTGACCTTTGGGACATGGTTTGACCCCCTTAGGAAAGTGCTATCATCATGAAACGTTCAGATCACTTACAACTCAATATATTCTACCTTTCTGTAGCGTTTCAGCCTGATTGGACCTTGTTTTCACAAGAACCCAGAATGATGTGAAATTGTGCTTCGTACAACATAATTCTGGGTGCCATTTAAAAACCATAAGTGCTAATGACTCCATTCCTTTTTGTGGTTGTAGGGGCTGTTGATTGGAGTACACTAAAACAAACCTGATCTCTCTAGGACATTCAGAAGCCAAGTTATAAGCCCACAAATGTGTAACTGGACTACTTCTTTAAATTGACACCAGATCCGGTGACCTTTGGGACATGGTTTGACCCCCTTAGGATAGTGCTATCATCATGAAACGTTCAGATCACTTACAACTCAATAGATTCTACCTTCCTGTAACGTTTCTGCCTTATTGGACCTTGTATTCACACAAATGAACCCAGAATGATGTGAAATTGTGCTTCGTGCAACATAATTCTGGGTGCCATTTAAAAACCATAAGTTCTAATGACTCCATTCCTTTTTGGGGTAATGGGGGCTGTTAACTGGAGTACTCTAAAACAAACCTGACCTCTCTAGGATATTCAGAAGCCAAGTTATAAGCCCACAAATGTGTAACTGGACTACTTCTTTAAAGTGACACCAGGCCCGTTGACCTTTGGGACATGGTTTGACCCCCTTAGGAAAGTGCTATCATCATGAAACGTTCAGATCACTTACAACTCAATAGATTCTACCTTCCTGTAACGTTTCAGCCTGATTGGACCTTGTTTTCACACAAATGAACCCAGAATGATGTGAAACTGTGCTTCGTGCAACATAATTCTGGGTGCCATTTAAAAACCATAAGTGCTAATGACTCCATTCCTTTTTGGGGTAATGGGGGCTGTTAATTGGAGTACTCTAAAACAAACCTTACCTCTCTAGGATATTCAGAAGCCAAGTTATAAGCCCACAAATGTGTAACTGGACTACTTCTTTAAAGTGACACCAGGCCTGGTGACCTTTGGGACATGGTTTGACCCCCTATAGGAATGTGCGATCATCATGAAACGTTCAGATCACTTACAACTCAATAGATTCTACCTTCTTGTAACGTTTCAGCCTGGTTGGACCTTGTTTTCACACAAATGGACCCAGAATGATGTGAAATTGTGCTTCGTGCAACATAATTCTGGGTGCCATTTACAAACCATAAGTGCTAATGACTCCATTCCTTTTTGTGGTTGTAGGGGCTGTTGATTGGAGAACACTAAAACAAATCTGATCTCTCTAGTTGATTCAGAAGCCAAGTTATAAGCCCACAAATGTGTAACTGGACTACTTTAAATTGACACCGGATCCGGTGACCTTTGGGACATGGTTTGACCCCCTTAGGAAAGTGCTATCATCATGAAACATTCAGATCACTTACAACTCAATAGATTCTACCTTCCTGTAACGTTTCTGCCTGATTGGACCTTGTTTTCACACAGATGAACCCAGAATGATGTGAAATTGTGCTTCGTGCAACATAATTCTGGGTGCCATTTAAAAACCATAAGTGCTAATGACTCCATTCCTTTTTGGGGTAATGGGGGCTGTTAATTGGAGTCCTCTAAAACAAACCTGACCTCTCTAGGATATTCAGAAGCCAAGTTATAAGCCCACAAATGTGTAACTGGACTACTTCTTTAAAGTGACACCAGGCCTGGTGACCTGTGGGACATGGTTTGACCCCCTATAGGAATGTGCGATCATCATGAAACGTTCAGATCACTTACATCTCAATAGATTCTACCTTCCTGTAACGTTTCAGCCTGATTGGACCTTGTTTTCACACAAATGAACCCAGAATGATGTGAAATTGTGCTTCGTGCAACATAATTCTGGGTGCCATTTAAAAACCATGAGTGCTAATGACTCCATTCCTTTTTGGGGTAATGGGGGCTGTTAATTGGAGTACTCTAAAACAAACCTTACCTCTCTAGGATATTCAGAAGCCAAGTTATAAGCCCACAAATGTGTAACTGGACTACTTCTTTAAAGTGACCCCAGGCCTGGTGACCTTTGGGACATGGTTTGACCCCCTATAGGAATGTGCGATCATCATGAAACGTTTAGATCACTTACAACTCAATAGATTCTACCTTCTTGTAACGTTTCAGCCTGATTGGACCTTGTTTTCACACAAATGGACCCAGAATGATGTGAAATTGTGATTCGTGCAACATAATTCTGGGTGCCATTTACAAACCATAAGTGCTAATGACTCCATTCCTTTTTGTGGTTGTAGGGGCTGTTGATTGGAGTACACCAAAACAAATCTGATCTCTCTAGTTGATTCAGAAGCCAAGTTATGAGCCCACAAATGTGTAACTGGACTACTTCTTTAAAGTGACACCAGGCCTGGTGACCTTTGGGACATGGTTTTACCCCCTATAGGAATGTGCGATCATCATGAAATGTTCAGATCACTTACAACTCAATAGATTCTACCTTCTTGTAACGTTTCAGCCTGATTGGACCTTGTTTTCACACAAATGGACCCAGAATGATGTGAAATTGTGCTTTGTGCAACATAATTCTGGGTGCCATTTACAAACCATAAGTGCTAATGACTCCATTCCTTTTTGTGGTTGTAGGGACTATTGATTGGAGTACATTAAAACAAACCTGATCTCTCTAGGACATTCAGAGGCCAAGTTATAAGCCCACAACGGTGTAATTGGACTACTTCTTTAAAGTGACACCAGGCCCGGTGACCTTTGGAACATGGTTTGACCCCCTATAGGAATGTGCGATCATCATGAAACGTTCAGATCACTTACAACTCAATAGATTCTACCTTCTTGTAACGTTTCAGCCTGATTGGACCTTGTTTTCACACAAATGAACCCAGAATGATGTGAAATTGTGCTTCGTGCAACATAATTCTGGGTGCCATTTAAAAACCATAAGTGCTAATGACTCCATTCCTTTTTGTGGTAATGGGGGCTGTTAATTGGAGTACTCTAAAACAAACCTGACCTCTCTAGGATATTCAGAAGCCAAGTTATAAGCCCACAAAGGTGTAAGTGGACTACTTCTTTAAATTGACAAAAGATCCGGTGACCTTTGGGACATGGTTTGACCCCCTTAGGAAAGTGCTATCATCATGAAACGTTCAGATCACTTACAACTCAATATATTCTACCTTTCTGTAGCGTTTCAGCCTGATTGGACCTTGTTTTCACAAGAACCCAGAATGATGTGAAATTGTGCTTCGTACAACATAATTCTGGGTGCCATTTAAAAACCATAAGTGCTAATGACTCCATTCCTTTTTGTGGTTGTAGGGGCTGTTGATTGGAGTACACTAAAACAAACCTGATCTCTCTAGGACATTCAGAAGCCAAGTTATAAGCCCAGAAATGTGTAACTGGACTACTTCTTTAAATTGACACCAGATCCGGTGACCTTTGGGACATGGTTTGACCCCCTTAGGATAGTGCTATCATCATGAAACGTTCAGATCACTTACAACTCAATAGATTCTACCTTCCTGTAACGTTTCTGCCTTATTGGACCTTGTATTCACACAAATGAACCCAGAATGATGTGAAATTGTGCTTCGTGCAACATAATTCTGGGTGCCATTTAAAAACCATAAGTTCTAATGACTCCATTCTTTTTTGGGGTAATGGGGGCTGTTAATTGGAGTACTCTAAAACAAACCTGACCTCTCTAGGATATTCAGAAGCCAAGTTATAAGCCCACAAATGTGTAACTGGACTACTTCTTTAAAGTGACACCACGCCCGTTGACCTTTGGGACATGGTTTGACCCCCTTAGGAAAGTGCTATCATCATGAAACGTTCAGATCACTTACAACTCAATAGATTCTACCTTCCTGTAACGTTTCAGCCTGATTGGACCTTGTTTTCACACAAATGAACCCAGAATGATGTGAAACTGTGCTTCGTGCAACATAATTCTGGGTGCCATTTAAAAACCATAAGTGCTAATGACTCCATTCCTTTTTGGGGTAATGGGGGCTGTTAATTGGAGTACTCTAAAACAAACCTTACCTCTCTAGGATATTCAGAAGCCAAGTTATAAGCCCACAAATGTGTAAATGGACTACTTCTTTAAAGTGACACCAGGCCTGGTGACCTTTGGGACATGGTTTGACCCCCTATAGGAATGTGCGATCATCATGAAACGTTCAGATCACTTACAACTCAATAGATTCTACCTTCTTGTAACGTTTCAGCCTGGTTGGACCTTGTTTTCACACAAATGGACCCAGAATGATGTGAAATTGTGCTTCGTGCAACATAATTCTGGGTGCCATTTACAAACCATAAGTGCTAATGACTCCATTCCTTTTTGTGGTTGTAGGGGCTGTTGATTGGAGAACACTAAAACAAATCTGATCTCTCTAGTTGATTCAGAAGCCAAGTTATAAGCCCACAAATGTGTAACTGGACTACTTCTTTAAATTGACACCGGATCCGGTGACCTTTGGGACATGGTTTGACCCCCTTAGGAAAGTGCTATCATCATGAAACATTCAGATCACTTACAACTAAATAGATTCTACCTTCCTGTAACGTTTCTGCCTGATTGGACCTTGTTTTCACACAGATGAACCCAGAATGATGTGAAATTGTGCTTCGTGCAACATAATTCTGGGTGCCATTTAAAAATCATAAGTGCTAATGACTCCATTCCTTTTTGGGGTAATGGGGGCTGTTAATTGGAGTCCTCTAAAACAAACCTGACCTCTCTAGGATATTCAGAAGCCAAGTTATAAGCCCACAAATGTGTAACTGGACTACTTCTTTAAAGTGACACCAGGCCTGGTGACCTTTGGGACATGGTTTGACCCCCTATAGGAATGTGCGATCATCATGAAACGTTCAGATCACTTACAACTCAATAGATTCTACCTTCTTGTAACGTTTCAGCCTGATTGGACCTTGTTTTCACACAAATGAACCCAGAATGATGTGAAATTGTGCTTCGTGCAACATAATTCTGGGTGCCATTTAAAAACCATATGTGCTAATGACTCCATTCCTTTTTGTGGTAATGGGGGCTGTTAATTGGAGTACTCTAAAACAAACCTGACCTCTCTAGGATTTTCAGAAGCCAAGTTATAAGCCCACAAAGGTGTAACTGGACTACTTCTTTAAAGTGACTCCAGGCCCGGTGACCTTTGGGACATGGTTTGACCCCCTATAGGAATGTGCGATCATCATGAAACGTTCAGATCACTTACATCTCAATAGATTCTACCTTCTTGTAACGTTTCAGCCTGATTGGACCTTGTTTTCACACAAATGGACCCAGAATGATGTGAAATAGTGCTTTGTGCAACATAATTCTGGGTGCCATTTACAAACCATAAGTGCTAATGACTCCATTCCTTTTTGTGGTTGTAGGGGCTGTTGATTGGAGTACACTAAAACAAACCTGATCTCTCTAGGACATTCAGAAGCCAAGTTATAAGCCCACAAATGTGTAACTGGACTACTTCTTTAAATTGACACCAGATTCGGTGACCTTTGGGACATGGTTTGACCCCCTTAGGAAAGTGCTATCATCATGAAACGTTCATATCACTTACAACTCAATAGATTCTACCTTCCTGTAACGTTTCAGCCTGACTGGACCTTGTTTTCACACAAATGGACCCAGAATGATGTGACATTGTGCTTCGTGCAACATAATTCTGGGTGTCATTTAAAAACCATAAGTGCTAATGACTCCATTCCTTTTTGTGGTTGTAGGGGCTGTTGATTGGAGTACACTAAAACAAACCTGATCTCTCTAGGACATTCAGAAGCCAAGTTATAAGCCCACAAATGTGTAACTGGACTACTTCTTTAAATTGACACCAGATCCGGTGACCTTTGGGACATGGTTTGACCCCCTTAGGAAAGTGCTCTCATCATGAAACGTTCAGATCACTTACAACTCAATAGATTCTACCTTCCTGTAACGTTTCTGCCTGATTGGACCTTGTTTTCACAAAAATGAACCCAGAATGATGTGAAATTGTGCTTCGTGCAACATAATTCTGGGTGCCATTTAAAAACCATAAGTTCTAATGACTCCATTCCTTTTTGGGGTAATGGGGGCTGTTAACTGGAGTACTCTAAAACAAACTTGACCTCTCTAGGATATTCAGAAGCCAAGTTATAAGCCCACAAATGTGTAACTGGACTACTTCTTTAAATTGACACCAGATCCGGTGACCTTTGGGACATGGTTTGACCCCCTTAGGAAAGTGCTGTCATCATGAAACGTTCAGATCACTTACAACTCAATAGATTCTACCTTCCTGTAACGTTTCTGCCTGATTGGACCTTGTTTTCACAAAAATGAACCCAGAATGATGTGAAATTGTGCTTCGTGCAACATAATTCTGGGTGCCATTTAAAAACCATAAGTTCTAATGACTCCATTCCTTTTTGGGGTAATGGGGGCTGTTAATTGGAGTACTCTAAAACAAACTTGACCTCTCTAGGATATTCAGAAGCCAAGTTATAAGCCCACAAATGTGTAACTGGCCTACTTCTTTAAAGTGACACCAGGCCCGGTGACCTTTGGGACATGGTTTGACCCCCTATAGGAATGTGCGATCATCATGAAACGTTCAGATCACTTACAACTCAATAGATTCTACCTTCTTGTAACGTTTCAGCCTGATTGGACCTTGTTTTCACACAAATGGACCCAGAATGATGTGAAATAGTGCTTTGTGCAACATAATTCTGGGTGCCATTTACAAACCATAAGTGCTAATGACTCCATTCCTTTTTGTGGTTGTAGGGGCTGTTGATTGGAGTACACTAAAACAAACCTGATCTCTCTAGGACATTCAGAAGCCAAGTTATACGCCCACAAATGTGTAACTGGACTACTTCTTTAAATTGATACCAGATTCGGTGACTTTTGGGACATGGTTTGACCCCCTTAGGAAAGTGCTATCATCATGAAACGTTCAGATCACTTACAACTCAATAGATTCTACCTTCCTGTAACGTTTCAGCCTGACTGGACCTTGTTTTCACACAAATGGACCCAGAATGATGTGAAATTGTGCTTCGTGCAACATAATTCTGGGTGCCATTTAAAAACCATAAGTGCTAATGACTCCATTCTTTTTTGTGGTTGTAGGGGCTGTTGATTGGAGTACACTAAAACAAACCTGATCTCTCTAGGACATTCAGAAGCCAAGTTATAAGCCCACAAATGTGTAACTGGACTACTTCTTTAAATTGACACCAGATCCGGTGACCTTTGGGACATGGTTTGACCCCCTATAGGAATGTGCGATCATCATGAAACGTTCAGATCACTTACAACTCAATAGATTCAACCTTCTTGTAACGTTTCTGCCTGATTGGACCTTGTTTTCACACAAATGGACCCAGAATGATGTGAAAAGTGACACCAGGCCTGGTGACCTTTGGGACATGGTTTTACCCCCTATAGGAATGTGCGATCATCATGAAACGTTCAGATCACTTACAACTCAATAGATTCTACCTTCTTGTAACGTTTCAGCCTGATTGGACCTTGTTTTCACACAAATGGACCCAGAATGATGTGAAATTGTGCTTCGTGCAACATAATTCTGCGTGCCATTTAAAAACCATAAGTGCTAATGGCTCCATTCCTTTTTGTGGTTGTAGGGGCTGTTAATTGGAGTACTCTAAAACAAACCTGACCTCTCTAGGATATTCAGAAGCCAAGTTATAAGCCCACAAAGGTGTAACTGGACTACTTCTTTAAAGTGACACGAAGCCCGGTGACCTTTGGGACATGGTTTGACCCCCTATAGGAATGTGTAATCATCATGAAACGTTCAGATCACTTACAACTCAATAGATTCTACCTTCTTGTAACGTTTCAGCCTGATTGGACCTTGTTTTCACACAAATGGACCCAGAATGATGTGAAATTGTGCTTCGTGCAACATAATTCTGGGTGCCATTTACAAACCATAAGTGCTAATGACTCCATTCCTTTTTGTGGTTGTAGGGGCTGTTGATTGGAGTACACTAAAACAAACCTGATCTCTCTAGGACATTCAGAAGCCAAGTTATAAGCCCACAAATGTGTAACTGGACTACTTCTTTAAATTGACACCAGATCCGGTGACGTTTGGGACATGGTTTGACCCCCTTAGGACAGTGCTATCATCATGAAACGTTCAGATCACTTACAACTCAATAGATTCTACCTTCCTGTAACGTTTCAGCCTGATTGGACCTTGTTTTCACATAAATGGACCCAGAATTATGTGAAATTGTGCTTCGTGCAACATAATTCTGGGTGCCATTTACAAACCATAAGTGCTGATGACTCCATTCCTTTTTGTGGTTGTAGGGGCCGTTGATTGGAGTACACTAAAACAAACCTGATCTCTCTAGTACATTCAGAAGCCAAGTTATAAGCCCACAAAGGTGTAACTGGACTGCTTCTTTAAATTGACACCAGATCCGGTGACCTTTGGGACATGGTTTGTCCCCCTTAGGAAAGTGCTATCATCATGAAACGTTCAGATCACTTACAACTCAATAGATTCTACCTTCCTGTAACGTTTCTGCCTGATTGGACCTTGTTTTCACACAAATGGACCCAGAATGATGTCAAATTGTGCTTCGTGCAACATAATTCTGGGTGCCATTTACAAACCATAAGTGCTAATGACTCCATTCCTTTTTGTGGTTGTAGGGGCTGTTGATTGGAGTACACTAAAACAAACCTGATCTCTCTAGGACATTCAGAAGCCAAGTTATAAGCCCACAAATGTGTAACTGGACTACTTCTTTAAATTGACACCGGATCCGGTGACCTTTGGGACATGGTTTGACCCCCTTAGGAATGTGCGATCATCATGAAACGTTCAGATCACTTACAACTCAGTAGATTCTACCTTCCTGTAACGTTTCAGCCTGATTGGACCTTGTTTTCACACAAATGAACCCAGAATGATGTGAAATTGTGCTTCGTGCAACATAATTCTGGGTGCCATTTAAAAACCATAAGTGCTAATGGCTCCATCCCTTTTTGTGGTTGTAGGGGCTGTTAATTGGAGTACACTAAAACAAACCTGATCTCTCTAGGACATTCAGAAGCCAAGTTATAAGCCCACAAATGTGTAACTGGACTACTTCTTTAAAGTGACACCAGGCCTGGTGACCTTTAGGACATGGTTTGACCCCCTATAGGAATGTGCGATCATCATGAAACGTTCAGATCACTTACAACTCAATAGATTCTACCTTCTTGTAACGTTTCAGCCTGATTGGACCTTGTTTTCACACAAATGAACCCAGAATGATGTGAAATTGTGCTTCGTGCAACATAATTCTGGGTGCCATTTAAAAACCATAAGTGCTAATGACTCCATTCCTTTTTGTGGTTGTAGGGGCTGTTGATTGGAGTACACTAAAACAAACCTGATCACTCTAGGACATGCAGAAGCCAAGTTATAAGCCCACAAAGGTGTAACTGGACTACTTCTTTAAATTGACACCAGATCCGGTGACCTTTGGGACATGGTTTGACCCCTTATAGGAATGTGCGATCATCATGAAACATTCAGATCACTTACAACTCAATAGATTCTACCTTCTTGTAACGTTTCAGCCTGATTGGACCTTGTTTTCACACAAATGGACCCAGAATGATATGAAATTGTGCTTAGTGCAAAATCATTCTGGGTGCCATTTACAAACCATAAGTGCTAATGACTCCATTCCTTTTTGTGGTTGTAGGGGCTGTTGATTGGAGTACACTAAAACAAACCTGATCTCTCTAGGACATTCAGAAGCCAAGTTATAAGCCCACAAATGTGTAACTGGAATACTTCTTTAAAGTGACACCAGGCCTGGTGACCTTTGGGACATGGTTTTACCCCCTATAGGAATGTGCGATCATCATGAAACGTTCAGATCACTTACAACTCAATATATTCTACCTTCTTGTAACGTTTCAGCCTGATTGGACCTTGTTTTCACACAAATGGACCCAGAATGATGTGAAATTGTGCTTCGTGCAACATAATTCTGGGTGCCATTTAAAAACCATAAGTGCTAATGGCTCCATTCCTTTTTGTGGTTGTAGGGGCTGTTAATTGGAGTACTCTAAAACAAACCTGACCTCTCTAGGATATTCAGAAGCCAAGTTATAAGCCCACAAATGTGTAACTGGACTACTTCTTTAAATTGACACCAAGCCCGGTGACCTTTGGGACATGGTTTGACCCCCTATAGGAATGTGTGATCATCATGAAACGTTCAGATCACTTACAGCTCAATAGATTCTACCTTCTTGTAACGTTTCAGCCTGATTGGACCTTGTTTTCACACAAATGAACCCAGAATGATGTGAAATTGTGCTTCGTGCAACATAATTCTGGGTGCCATTTACAAACCATAAGTGCTAATGGCTCCATTCCTTTTTGTGGTTGTAGGGGCTGTTGATTGGAGTACACTAAAACAAACCTGATCTCTCTAGGACATTCAGAAGCCAAGTTATAAGCCCACAAATGTGTAACTGGACTACTTCTTTAAATTGACACCAGATCCGGTGACCTTTGGGACATGGTTTGACCCCCTTAGGAAAGTGCTATCATCATGAAACGTTCAGATCACTTAGAACTCAATAGATTCTACCTTCTTGTAACGTTTCAGCCTGATTGGACCTTGTTTTCACACAAATGAACCCAGAATGATGTGAAATTGTGCTTCGTGCAACATAATTCTGGGTGCCATTTACAAACCATAAGTGCTAATGACTCCATTCCTTTTTGTGATTGTAGGGGCTGTTGATTGGAGTACACTAAAACAAACCTGATCTCTCTAGGACATGCAGAAGCCAAGTTATAAGCCCACAAATGTGTAACTGGACTACTTCTTTAAATTGACACCAGATCTGGTGACCTTTGGGACATGGTTTGACCCCTTATAGGAATGTGCGATCATCATGAAACATTCAGATCACTTACAACTCAATAGATTCTACCTTCTTGTAACGTTTCAGCCTGATTGGACCTTGTTTTCACACAAATGGACCCAGAATGATGTGAAATTGTGCTTCGTGCAACATAATTCTGGGTGCCATTTACAAACCATAAGTGCTAATGACTCCATTCCTTTTTGTGGTTGTAGGGGCTGTTGATTGGAGTACACTTAAACAAACCTGATCTCTCTAGGACATTCAGAAGCCAAGTTATAAGCCCACAAATGTGTAACTGGACTACTTCTTTAAAGTGACACCAGGCCTGGTGACCTTTGGGACATGGTTTTACCCCCTATAGGAATGTGCGATCATCATGAAACGTTCAGATCACTTACAACTCAATAGATTCTACCTTCTTGTAACGTTTCAGCCTGATTGGACCTTGTTTTCACACAAATGGACCCAGAATGATGTGAAATTGTGCTTCGTGCAACATAATTCTGCGTGCCATTTAAAAACCATAAGTGCTAATGGCTCCATTCCTTTTTGTGGTTGTAGGGGCTGTTAATTGGAGTACTCTAAAACAAACCTGACCTCTCTAGTACATTCAGAAGCCAAGTTATAAGCCCACAAAGGTGTAACTGGACTGCTTCTTTAAATTGACACCAGATCCGGTGACCTTTGGGACATGGTTTGTCCCCCTTAGGAAAGTGCTATCATCATGAAACGTTCAGATCACTTACAACTCAATAGATTCTACCTTCCTGTAACGTTTCTGCCTGATTGGACCTTGTTTTCACACAAATGAACCCAGAATGATGTCAAATTGTGCTTCGTGCAACATAATTCTGGGTGCCATTTACAAACCATAAGTGCTAATGACTCCATTCTTTTTTGTGGTTGTAGGGGCTGTTGATTGGAGTACACTAAAACAAACCTGATCTCTCTAGGACATTCAGAAGCCAAGTTATAAGCCCACAAATGTGTAACTGGACTACTTCTTTAAATTGACACCAGATCCGGTGACGTTTGGGACATGGTTTGACCCCCTTAGGACAGTGCTATCATCATGAAACGTTCAGATCACTTACAACTCAATAGATTCTACCTTCCTGTAACGTTTCAGCCTGATTGGACCTTGTTTTCACACAAATGGACCCAGAATGATGTGAAATTGTGCTTCGTGCAACATAATTCTGGGTGCCATTTACAAACCATAAGTGCTAATGACTCCATTCCTTTTTGTGGTTGTAGGGGCCGTTGATTGGAGTACACTAAAACAAACCTGATCTCTCTAGTACATTCAGATGCCAAGTTATAAGCCCACAAAGGTGTAACTGGACTGCTTCTTTAAATTGACACCAGATCCGGTGACCTTTGGGACATGGTTTGTCCCCCTTAGGAAAGTGCTATCATCATGAAACGTTCAGATCACTTACAACTCAATAGATTCTACCTTCCTGTAACGTTTCTGCCTGATTGGACCTTGTTTTCACACAAATGAACCCAGAATGATGTCACATTGTGCTTCGTGCAACATAATTCTGGGTGCCATTTACAAACCATAAGTGCTAATGACTCCATTCCTTTTTGTGGTTGTAGGGGCTGTTGATTGGAGTACACTAAAACAAACCTGATCTCTCTAGGACATTCAGAAGCCAAGTTATAAGCCCACAAATGTGTAACTGGACTACTTCTTTAAATTGACACCGGATCCGGTGACGTTTGGGACATGGTTTGACCCCCTTAGGAATGTGTGATCATCATGAAACGTTCAGATCACTTACAACTCAGTAGATTCTACCTTCCTGTAACGTTTCAGCCTGATTGGACCTTGTTTTCACACAAATGAACCCAGAATGATGTGAAATTGTGCTTCGTGCAACATAATTCTGGGTGCCATTTAAAAACCATAAGTGCTAATGGCTCCATCCCTTTTTGTGGTTGTAGGGGCTGTTAATTGGAGTACACTAAAATAAACCTGATCTCTCTAGGACATTCAGAAGCCAAGTTATAAGCCCACAAATGTGTAACTGGACTACTTCTTTAAAGTGACACCAGGCCTGGTGACCTTTGGGACATGGTTTGACCCCCTATAGGAATGTGCGATCATCATGAAACGTTCAGATCACTTACAACTCAATAGATTCTACCTTCTTGTAACGTTTCAGCCTGATTGGACCTTGTTTTCACACAAATGAACCCAGAATGATGTGAAATTGTGCTTCGTGCAACATAATTCTGGGTGCCATTTAAAAACCATAAGTGCTAATGACTCCATTCCTTTTTGTGGTAATGGGGGCTGTTACTTGGAGTACTCTAAAACAAACCTGACCTCTCTAGGATATTCAGTAGCCAAGTTATAAGCCCACAAAGGTGTAACTGGACTACTTCTTTAAATTGACACCAGATCCGGTGACATTTGGGACATGGTTTGACCCCCTTAGGAAAGTGCTATCATCCTGAAACGTTCAGATCACTTACAACTCAATAGATTCTACCTTCCTGTAACGTTTCTGCCTGATTGGACCTTGTTTTCACACAAATGAACCCAGAATGATGTGAAATTGTGCTTCGTGCAACATAATTCTGGGTGGCATTTAAAAACCATAAGTGCTAATGACTCCATTCCTTTTTGTGGTTGTAGGGGCTGTTGATTGGAGTACTCTAAAACAAACCTGACCTCTCTAGGATATTCAGTAGCCAAGTTATAAGCCCACAAAGGTGTAACTGGACTACTTCTTTAAATTGACACCAGATCCGGTGACCTTTGGGACATGGTTTGACCCCCTTAGGAAAGTGCTATCATCATGAAACGTTCAGATCACTTACAACTCAATAGATTCTACCTTCCTGTAACGTTTCTGCCTGATTGGACCTTGTTTTCACACAAATGAACACAGAATGATGTGAAATTGTGCTTCGTGCAACATAATTCTGGGTGCCATTTAAAAACCATAAGTGCTAATGACACCATTCCTTTTTGTGGTTGTATGGGCTGTTGATTGGAGTACACTAAAACAAACCTGATCTCTCTAGGACATTCAGAAGCAAAGTTATAAGCCCACAAAGGTGTAACTAGACTACTTCTTTAAATTGACACCAGATCCGGTGACCTTTGGGACATGGTTTGACCCCCTTAGGAAAGTGCTATCATCATGAAACGTTCAGATCCCTTACAACTCAATAGATTCTACCTTCCTGTAACGTTTCTGCCTGATTGGACCTTGTTTTCACACAAATGAACGCAGAATGATGTGAAATTGTGCTTCGTGCAACATAATTCTGGGTGCCATTTAAAAACCATAAGTGCTAATGACTCCATTCCTTTTTGTGGTTGTAGGGGCTGTTGATTGGAGTACACTAAAACAAACCTGATCACTCTAGGACATGCAGAAGCCAAGTTATAAGCCCACAAAGGTGTAACTGGACTACTTCTTTAAATTGACACCAGATCCGGTGACCTTTGGGACATGGTTTGACCCCTTATAGGAATGTGCGATCATCATGAAACATTCAGATCACTTACAACTCAATAGATTCTACCTTCTTGTAACGTTTCAGCCTGATTGGACCTTGTTTTCACACAAATGGACCCAGAATGATGTGAAATTGTGCTTAGTGCAACATCATTCTGGGTGCCATTTACAAACCATAAGTGCTAATGACTCCATTCCTTTTTGTGGTTGTAGGGGCTGTTGATTGGAGTACACTAAAACAAACCTGATCTCTCTAGGACATTCAGAAGCCAAGTTATAAGCCCACAAATGTGTAACTGGACTACTTCTTTAAAGTGACACCAGGCCTGGTGACCTTTGGGACATGGTTTTACCCCCTATAGGAATGTGCGATCATCATGAAACGTTCAGATCACTTACAACTCAATATATTCTACCTTCTTGTAACGTTTCAGCCTGATTGGACCTTGTTTTCACACAAATGGACCCAGAATGATGTGAAATTGTGCTTCGTGCAACATAATTCTGGGTGCCATTTAAAAACCATAAGTGCTAATGGCTCCATTCCTTTTTGTGGTTGTAGGGGCTGTTAATTGGAGTACTCTAAAACAAACCTGACCTCTCTAGGATATTCAGAAGCCAAGTTATAAGCCCACAAAGGTGTAACTGGACTACTTCTTTAAAGTGACACCAAGCCCGGTGACCTTTGGGACATGGTTTGACCCCCTATAGGAATGTGTGATCATCATGAAACGTTCAGATCACTTACAACTCAATAGATTCTACCTTCTTGTAACGTTTCAGCCTGATTGGACCTTGTTTTCACACAAATGAACCCAGAATGATGTGAAATTGTGCTTCGTGCAACATAATTCTGGGTGCCATTTACAAACCATAAGTGCTAATGGCTCCATTCCTTTTTGTGGTTGTAGGGGCTGTTGATTGGAGTACACTAAAACAAACCTGATCTCTCTAGGACATTCAGAAGCCAAGTTATAAGCCCACAAATGTGTAACTTGACTACTTCTTTAAATTGACACCAGATCCGGTGACCTTTGGGACATGGTTTGACCCCCTTAGGAAAGTGCTATCATCATGAAACCTTCAGATCACTTACAACTCAATAGATTCTACCTTCCTGTAACGTTTCAGCCTGATTGGACCTTGTTTTCACACAAATGGACCCAGAATGATGTGAAATTGTGCTTCGTGCAACATAATTCTGGGTGCCATTTAAAAACCATAAGTGCTAATGGCTCCATTCCTTTTTGTGGTTGTAGGGACTGTTAGTTGGAGTACTCTAAAACAAACCTGACCTCTCTAGGATATTCAGAAGCCAAGTTATAAGCCCACAAAGGTGTAACTGGACTACTTCTTTAAAGTGACACCAAGCCCGGTGACCTTTGGGACATGGTTTGACCCCCTATAGGAATGTGTGATCATCATGAAACGTTCAGATCACTTACAACTCAATAGATTCTACCTTCTTGTAACGTTTCAGCCTGATTGGACCTTGTTTTCACACAAATGGACCCAGAATGATGTGAAATTGTGCTTTGTGCAACATAATTCTGGGTGCCATTTACAAACCATAAGTGCTAATGACTCCATTCCTTTTTGTGGTTGTAGGGGCTGTTGATTGGAGTACACTAAAACAAACCTGATCTCTCTAGAACATTCAGAAGCCAAGTTATAAGCCCACAAATGTGTAACTGGACTACTTTTTTAAATTGACACCGGATCCGGTGACGTTTGGGACATGGTTTGACCCCCTTAGGAAAGTGCTATCATCATGAAACGTTCAGATCACTTACAACTCAATAGATTCTACCTTCCTGTAACGTATCAGCCTGATTGGACCTTGTTTTCACACAAATGAACCCAGAATGATGTGAAATTGTGCTTCGTGCAACATAATTCTGGGTGCCATTTAAAAACCATAAGTGCTAATGGCTCCATTCCTTTTTGTGGTTGTAGGGGCTGTTAATTGGGGTACACTAAAATAAACCTGATCTCTCTAGGACATTCAGAAGCCAAGTTATAAGCCCACAAATGTGTAACTGGACTACTTCTTTAAATTGACACCAGATCCGGTGACCTTTGGGACGTGGTTTGACCCCTTATAGGAATGTGCGATCATCATGAAACATTCAGATCACTTACAACTCAATAGATTCTACCTTCTTGTAACGTTTCAGCCTGATTGGACCTTGTTTTCACACAAATGGACCCAGAATGATGTGAAATTGTGCTTCGTGCAACATAATTCTGGGTGCCATTTACAAACCATAAGTGCTAATGACTCCATTCCTTTTTGTGGTTGTAGGGGCTGTTGATTGGAGTACACTTAAACAAACCTGATCTCTCTAGGACATTCAGAAGCCAAGTTATAAGCCCACAAATGTGTAACTGGACTACTTCTTTAAAGTGACACCAGGCCTGGTGACTTTTGGGACATGGTTTTACCCCCTATAGGAATGTGCGATCATCATGAAACGTTCAGATCACTTACAACTCAATAGATTCTACCTTCTTGTAACGTTTCAGCCTGATTGGACCTTGTTTTCACACAAATGGACCCAGAATGATGTGAAATTGTGCTTCGTGCAACATAATTCTGGGTGCCATTTAAAAACCACAAGTGCTAATGGCTCCATTCCTTTTTGTGGTTGTAGGGGCTGTTAATTGGAGTACTCTAAAACAAACCTGACCTCTCTAGGATATTCAGAAGCCAAGTAATAAGCCCACAAAGGTGTAACTGGACTACTTCTTTAAAGTGACACCAAGCCCGGTGACCTTTGGGACATGGTTTGACCCCCTTTAGGAATGTGTGATCATCATGAAACGTTCAGATCACTTACAACTCAATAGATTCTACCTTCTTGTAACGTTTCAGCCTGATTGGACCTTGTTTTCACACAAATGGACCCAGAATGATGTGAAATTGTGCTTCGTGCAACATAATTCTGGGTGCCATTTACAAACCATAAGTGCTAATGACTCCATTCCTTTTTGTGGTTGTAGGGGCTGTTGATTGGAGTACACTAAAACAAACCTGATCTCTCTAGGACATTCAGAAGCCAAGTTATAAGCCCACAAATGTGTAACTGGACTACTTCTTTAAATTGACACCAGATCCGGTGACCTTTGGGACATGGTTTGACCCCCTTAGGAAAGTGCTATCATCATGAAACGTTCAGATCACTTACAACTCAATAGATTCTACCTTCCTGTAACGTTTCTGCCTGATTGGACCTTGTTTTCACACAAATGAACACAGAATGATGTGAAATTGTGCTTCGTGCAACATAATTCTGGGTGCCATTTAAAAACCATAAGTGCTAATGACACCATTCCTTTTTGTGGTTGTATGGGCTGTTGATTGGAGTACACTAAAACAAACCTGATCTCTCTAGGACATTCAGAAGCAAAGTTATAAGCCCACAAAGGTGTAACTAGACTACTTCTTTAAATTGACACCAGATCCGGTGACCTTTGGGACATGGTTTGACCCCCTTAGGAAAGTGCTATCATCATGAAACGTTCAGATCCCTTACAACTCAATAGATTCTACCTTCCTGTAACGTTTCTGCCTGATTGGACCTTGTTTTCACACAAATGAACGCAGAATGATGTGAAATTGTGCTTCGTGCAACATAATTCTGGGTGCCATTTAAAAACCATAAGTGCTAATGACTCCATTCCTTTTTGTGGTTGTAGGGGCTGTTGATTGGAGTACACTAAAACAAACCTGATCACTCTAGGACATGCAGAAGCCAAGTTATAAGCCCACAAAGGTGTAACTGGACTACTTCTTTAAATTGACACCAGATCCGGTGACCTTTGGGACATGGTTTGACCCCTTATAGGAATGTGCGATCATCATGAAACATTCAGATCACTTACAACTCAATAGATTCTACCTTCTTGTAACGTTTCAGCCTGATTGGACCTTGTTTTCACACAAATGGACCCAGAATGATGTGAAATTGTGCTTAGTGCAACATCATTCTGGGTGCCATTTACAAACCATAAGTGCTAATGACTCCATTCCTTTTTGTGGTTGTAGGGGCTGTTGATTGGAGTACACTAAAACAAACCTGATCTCTCTAGGACATTCAGAAGCCAAGTTATAAGCCCACAAATGTGTAACTGGACTACTTCTTTAAAGTGACACCAGGCCTGGTGACCTTTGGGACATGGTTTTACCCCCTATAGGAATGTGCGATCATCATGAAACGTTCAGATCACTTACAACTCAATATATTCTACCTTCTTGTAACGTTTCAGCCTGATTGGACCTTGTTTTCACACAAATGGACCCAGAATGATGTGAAATTGTGCTTCGTGCAACATAATTCTGGGTGCCATTTAAAAACCATAAGTGCTAATGGCTCCATTCCTTTTTGTGGTTGTAGGGGCTGTTAATTGGAGTACTCTAAAACAAACCTGACCTCTCTAGGATATTCAGAAGCCAAGTTATAAGCCCACAAAGGTGTAACTGGACTACTTCTTTAAAGTGACACCAAGCCCGGTGACCTTTGGGACATGGTTTGACCCCCTATAGGAATGTGTGATCATCATGAAACGTTCAGATCACTTACAACTCAATAGATTCTACCTTCTTGTAACGTTTCAGCCTGATTGGACCTTGTTTTCACACAAATGAACCCAGAATGATGTGAAATTGTGCTTCGTGCAACATAATTCTGGGTGCCATTTACAAACCATAAGTGCTAATGGCTCCATTCCTTTTTGTGGTTGTAGGGGCTGTTGATTGGAGTACACTAAAACAAACCTGATCTCTCTAGGACATTCAGAAGCCAAGTTATAAGCCCACAAATGTGTAACTTGACTACTTCTTTAAATTGACACCAGATCCGGTGACCTTTGGGACATGGTTTGACCCCCTTAGGAAAGTGCTATCATCATGAAACCTTCAGATCACTTACAACTCAATAGATTCTACCTTCCTGTAACGTTTCAGCCTGATTGGACCTTGTTTTCACACAAATGGACCCAGAATGATGTGAAATTGTGCTTCGTGCAACATAATTCTGGGTGCCATTTAAAAACCATAAGTGCTAATGGCTCCATTCCTTTTTGTGGTTGTAGGGACTGTTAGTTGGAGTACTCTAAAACAAACCTGACCTCTCTAGGATATTCAGAAGCCAAGTTATAAGCCCACAAAGGTGTAACTGGACTACTTCTTTAAAGTGACACCAAGCCCGGTGACCTTTGGGACATGGTTTGACCCCCTATAGGAATGTGTGATCATCATGAAACGTTCAGATCACTTACAACTCAATAGATTCTACCTTCTTGTAACGTTTCAGCCTGATTGGACCTTGTTTTCACACAAATGGACCCAGAATGATGTGAAATTGTGCTTTGTGCAACATAATTCTGGGTGCCATTTACAAACCATAAGTGCTAATGACTCCATTCCTTTTTGTGGTTGTAGGGGCTGTTGATTGGAGTACACTAAAACAAACCTGATCTCTCTAGAACATTCAGAAGCCAAGTTATAAGCCCACAAATGTGTAACTGGACTACTTTTTTAAATTGACACCGGATCCGGTGACGTTTGGGACATGGTTTGACCCCCTTAGGAAAGTGCTATCATCATGAAACGTTCAGATCACTTACAACTCAATAGATTCTACCTTCCTGTAACGTATCAGCCTGATTGGACCTTGTTTTCACACAAATGAACCCAGAATGATGTGAAATTGTGCTTCGTGCAACATAATTCTGGGTGCCATTTAAAAACCATAAGTGCTAATGGCTCCATTCCTTTTTGTGGTTGTAGGGGCTGTTAATTGGGGTACACTAAAATAAACCTGATCTCTCTAGGACATTCAGAAGCCAAGTTATAAGCCCACAAATGTGTAACTGGACTACTTCTTTAAATTGACACCAGATCCGGTGACCTTTGGGACGTGGTTTGACCCCTTATAGGAATGTGCGATCATCATGAAACATTCAGATCACTTACAACTCAATAGATTCTACCTTCTTGTAACGTTTCAGCCTGATTGGACCTTGTTTTCACACAAATGGACCCAGAATGATGTGAAATTGTGCTTCGTGCAACATAATTCTGGGTGCCATTTACAAACCATAAGTGCTAATGACTCCATTCCTTTTTGTGGTTGTAGGGGCTGTTGATTGGAGTACACTTAAACAAACCTGATCTCTCTAGGACATTCAGAAGCCAAGTTATAAGCCCACAAATGTGTAACTGGACTACTTCTTTAAAGTGACACCAGGCCTGGTGACTTTTGGGACATGGTTTTACCCCCTATAGGAATGTGCGATCATCATGAAACGTTCAGATCACTTACAACTCAATAGATTCTACCTTCTTGTAACGTTTCAGCCTGATTGGACCTTGTTTTCACACAAATGGACCCAGAATGATGTGAAATTGTGCTTCGTGCAACATAATTCTGGGTGCCATTTAAAAACCACAAGTGCTAATGGCTCCATTCCTTTTTGTGGTTGTAGGGGCTGTTAATTGGAGTACTCTAAAACAAACCTGACCTTTCTAGGATATTCAGAAGCCAAGTAATAAGCCCACAAAGGTGTAACTGGACTACTTCTTTAAAGTGACACCAAGCCCGGTGACCTTTGGGACATGGTTTGACCCCCTTTAGGAATGTGTGATCATCATGAAACGTTCAGATCACTTACAACTCAATAGATTCTACCTTCTTGTAACGTTTCAGCCTGATTGGACCTTGTTTTCACACAAATGGACCCAGAATGATGTGAAATTGTGCTTCGTGCAACATAATTCTGGGTGCCATTTACAAACCATAAGTGCTAATGACTCCATTCCTTTTTGTGGTTGTAGGGGCTGTTGATTGGAGTACACTAAAACAAACCTGATCTCTCTAGGACATTCAGAAGCCAAGTTATAAGCCCACAAATGTGTAACTGGACTACTTCTTTAAATTGACACCAGATCCGGTGACCTTTGGGACATGGTTTGACCCCCTTAGGAAAGTGCTATCATCATGAAACGTTCAGATCACTTACAACTCAATAGATTCTACCTTCCTGTAACGTTTCTGCCTGATTGGACCTTGTTTTCACACAAATGAACACAGAATGATGTGAAATTGTGCTTCGTGCAACATAATTCTGGGTGCCATTTAAAAACCATAAGTGCTAATGACACCATTCCTTTTTGTGGTTGTATGGGCTGTTGATTGGAGTACACTAAAACAAACCTGATCTCTCTAGGACATTCAGAAGCAAAGTTATAAGCCCACAAAGGTGTAACTAGACTACTTCTTTAAATTGACACCAGATCCGGTGACCTTTGGGACATGGTTTGACCCCCTTAGGAAAGTGCTATCATCATGAAACGTTCAGATCCCTTACAACTCAATAGATTCTACCTTCCTGTAACGTTTCTGCCTGATTGGACCTTGTTTTCACACAAATGAACGCAGAATGATGTGAAATTGTGCTTCGTGCAACATAATTCTGGGTGCCATTTAAAAACCATAAGTGCTAATGACTCCATTCCTTTTTGTGGTTGTAGGGGCTGTTGATTGGAGTACACTAAAACAAACCTGATCACTCTAGGACATGCAGAAGCCAAGTTATAAGCCCACAAAGGTGTAACTGGACTACTTCTTTAAATTGACACCAGATCCGGTGACCTTTGGGACATGGTTTGACCCCTTATAGGAATGTACGATCATCATGAAACATTCAGATCACTTACAACTCAATAGATTCTACCTTCTTGTAACGTTTCAGCCTGATTGGACCTTGTTTTCACACAAATGGACCCAGAATGATGTGAAATTGTGCTTAGTGCAACATCATTCTGGGTGCCATTTACAAACCATAAGTGCTAATGACTCCATTCCTTTTTGTGGTTGTAGGGGCTGTTGATTGGAGTACACTAAAACAAACCTGATCTCTCTAGGACATTCAGAAGCCAAGTTATAAGCCCACAAATGTGTAACTGGACTACTTCTTTAAAGTGACACCAGGCCTGGTGACCTTTGGGACATGGTTTTACCCCCTATAGGAATGTGCGATCATCATGAAACGTTCAGATCACTTACAACTCAATATATTCTACCTTCTTGTAACGTTTCAGCCTGATTGGACCTTGTTTTCACACAAATGGACCCAGAATGATGTGAAATTGTGCTTCGTGCAACATAATTCTGGGTGCCATTTAAAAACCATAAGTGCTAATGGCTCCATTCCTTTTTGTGGTTGTAGGGGCTGTTAATTGGAGTACTCTAAAACAAACCTGACCTCTCTAGGATATTCAGAAGCCAAGTTATAAGCCCACAAAGGTGTAACTGGACTACTTCTTTAAAGTGACACCAAGCCCGGTGACCTTTGGGACATGGTTTGACCCCCTATAGGAATGTGTGATCATCATGAAACGTTCAGATCACTTACAACTCAATAGATTCTACCTTCTTGTAACGTTTCAGCCTGATTGGACCTTGTTTTCACACAAATGAACCCAGAATGATGTGAAATTGTGCTTCGTGCAACATAATTCTGGGTGCCATTTACAAACCATAAGTGCTAATGGCTCCATTCCTTTTTGTGGTTGTAGGGGCTGTTGATTGGAGTACACTAAAACAAACCTGATCTCTCTAGGACATTCAGAAGCCAAGTTATAAGCCCACAAATGTGTAACTGGACTACTTCTTTAAAGTGACACCAGGCCTGGTGACCTTTGGGACATGGTTTTACCCCCTATAGGAATGTGCGATCATCATGAAACGTTCAGATCACTTACAACTCAATATATTCTACCTTCTTGTAACGTTTCAGCCTGATTGGACCTTGTTTTCACACAAATGGACCCAGAATGATGTGAAATTGTGCTTCGTGCAACATAATTCTGGGTGCCATTTAAAAACCATAAGTGCTAATGGCTCCATTCCTTTTTGTGGTTGTAGGGGCTGTTAATTGGAGTACTCTAAAACAAACCTGACCTCTCTAGGATATTCAGAAGCCAAGTTATAAGCCCACAAAGGTGTAACTGGACTACTTCTTTAAAGTGACACCAAGCCCGGTGACCTTTGGGACATGGTTTGACCCCCTATAGGAATGTGTGATCATCATGAAACGTTCAGATCACTTACAACTCAATAGATTCTACCTTCTTGTAACGTTTCAGCCTGATTGGACCTTGTTTTCACACAAATGAACCCAGAATGATGTGAAATTGTGCTTCGTGCAACATAATTCTGGGTGCCATTTACAAACCATAAGTGCTAATGGCTCCATTCCTTTTTGTGGTTGTAGGGGCTGTTGATTGGAGTACACTAAAACAAACCTGATCTCTCTAGGACATTCAGAAGCCAAGTTATAAGCCCACAAATGTGTAACTGGACTACTTCTTTAAATTGACACCAGATCCGGTGACCTTTGGGACATGGTTTGACCCCCTTAGGAAAGTGCTATCATCATGAAACCTTCAGATCACTTATAACTCAATAGATTCTACCTTCCTGTAACGTTTCAGCCTGATTGGACCTTGTTTTCACACAAATGGACCCAGAATGATGTGAAATTGTGCTTCGTGAAACATAATTCTGGGTGCCATTTAAAAACCATAAGTGCTAATGGCTCCATTCCTTTTTGTGGTTGTAGGGGCTGTTAGTTGGAGTACTCTAAAACAAACCTGACCTCTCTAGGATATTCAGAAGCCAAGTTATAAGCCCACAAAGGTGTAACTGGACTACTTCTTTAAAGTGACACCAAGCCCGGTGACCTTTGGGACATGGTTTGACCCCCTATAGGAATGTGTGATCATCATGAAACGTTCAGATCACTTACAACTCAATAGATTCTACCTTCTTGTAACGTTTCAGCCTGACTGGACCTTGTTTTCACACAAATGGACCCAGAATGATGTGAAATTGTGCTTTGTGCAACATAATTCTGGGTGCCATTTACAAACCATAAGTGCTAATGACTCCATTCCTTTTTGTGGTTGTAGGGGCTGTTGATTGGAGTACACTAAAACAAACCTGATCTCTCTAGAACATTCAGAAGCCAAGTTATAAGCCCACAAATGTGTAACTGGACTACTTCTTTAAATTGACACCGGATCCGGTGACGTTTGGGACATGGTTTGACCCCCTTAGGAAAGTGCTATCATCATGAAACGTTCAGATCACTTACAACTCAATAGATTCTACCTTCCTGTAACGTTTCAGCCTGATTGGACCTTGTTTTCACACAAATGAACCCAGAATGATGTGAAATTGTGCTTCGTGCAACATAATTCTGGGTGCCATTTAAAAACCATAAGTGCTAATGGCTCCATTCCTTTTTGTGGTTGTAGGGGCTGTTAATTGGGGTACACTAAAATAAACCTGATCTCTCTAGGACATTCAGAAGCCAAGTTATAAGCCCACAGATGTGTAACTGGACTACTTCTTTAAATTGACACCAGATCCGGTGACCTTTGGGACGTGGTTTGACCCCTTATAGGAATGTGCGATCATCATGAAACATTCAGATCACTTACAACTCAATAGATTCTACCTTCTTGTAACGTTTCAGCCTGATTGGACCTTGTTTTCACACAAATGGACCCAGAATGATGTGAAATTGTGCTTTGTGCAACATAATTCTGGGTGCCATTTACAAACCATAAGTGCTAATGACTCCATTCCTTTTTGTGGTTGTAGGGGCTGTTGATTGGAGTACACTTAAACAAACCTGATCTCTCTAGGACATTCAGAAGCCAAGTTATAAGCCCACAAATGTGTAACTGGACTACTTCTTTAAAGTGACACCAGGCCTGGTGACTTTTGGGACATGGTTTTACCCCCTATAGGAATGTGCGATCATCATGAAACGTTCAGATCACTTACAACTCAATAGATTCTACCTTCTTGTAACGTTTCAGCCTTATTGGACCTTGTTTTCACACAAATGGACCCAGAATGATGTGAAATTGTGCTTCGTGCAACATAATTCTGGGTGCCATTTAAAAACCACAAGTGCTAATGGCTCCATTCCTTTTTGTGGTTGTAGGGGCTGTTAATTGGAGTACTCTAAAACAAACCTGACCTCTCTAGGATATTCAGAAGCCAAGTAATAAGCCCACAAAGGTGTAACTGGACTACTTCTTTAAAGTGACACCAAGCCCGGTGACCTTTGGGACATGGTTTGACCCCCTTTAGGAATGTGTGATCATCATGAAACGTTCAGATCACTTACAACTCAATAGATTCTACCTTCTTGTAACGTTTCAGCCTGATTGGACCTTGTTTTCACACAAATGGACCCAGAATGATGTGAAATTGTGCTTCGTGCAACATAATTCTGGGTGCCATTTACAAACCATAAGTGCTAATGACTCCATTCCTTTTTGTGGTTGTAGGGGCTGTTGATTGGAGTACACTAAAACAAACCTGATCTCTCTAGGACATTCAGAAGCCAAGTTATAAGCCCACAAATGTGTAACTGGACTACTTCTTTAAATTGACACCAGATCCGGTGACGTTTGGGACATGGTTTGACCCCCTTAGGAAAGTGCTATCATCATGAAACGTTCAGATCACTTACAACTCAATAGATTCTACCTTCCTGTAACGTTTCTGCCTGATTGGACCTTGTTTTCACACAAATGAACGCAGAATGATGTGAAATTGTGCTTCGTGCAACATAATTCTGGGTGCCATTTAAAAACCATAAGTGCTAATGACTCCATTCCTTTTTGTGGTTGTAGGGGCTGTTGATTGGAGTACACTAAAACAAACCTGATCACTCTAGGACATGCAGAAGCCAAGTTATAAGCCCACAAAGGTGTAACTGGACTACTTCTTTAAATTGACACCAGATCCGGTGACCTTTGGGACATGGTTTGACCCCTTATAGGAATGTGCGATCATCATGAAACATTCAGATCACTTACAACTCAATAGATTCTACCTTCTTGTAACGTTTCAGCCTGATTGGACCTTGTTTTCACACAAATGGACCCAGAATGATGTGAAATTGTGCTTCGTGCAACATAATTCTGGGTGCCATTTAAAAACCATAAGTGCTAATGGCTCCATTCCTTTTTGTGGTTGTAGGGGCTGTTAATTGGAGTACTCTAAAACAAACCTGACCTCTCTAGGATATTCAGAAGCCAAGTTATAAGCCCACAAAGGTGTAACTGGACTACTTCTTTAAAGTGACACCAAGCCCGGTGACCTTTGGGACATGGTTTGACCCCCTATAGGAATGTGTGATCATCATGAAACGTTCAGATCACTTACAACTCAATAGATTCTACCTTCTTGTAACGTTTCAGCCTGATTGGACCTTGTTTTCACACAAATGAACCCAGAATGATGTGAAATTGTGCTTCGTGCAACATAATTGTGGGTGCCATTTACAAACCATAAGTGCTAATGGCTCCATTCCTTTTTGTGGTTGTAGGGGCTGTTGATTGGAGTACACTAAAACAAACCTGATCTCTCTAGGACATTCAGAAGCCAAGTTATAAGCCCACAAATGTGTAACTGGACTACTTCTTTAAATTGACACCAGATCCGGTGACCTTTGGGACATGGTTTGACCCCCTTAGGAAAGTGCTATCATCATGAAACCTTCAGATCACTTACAACTCAATAGATTCTACCTTCCTGTAACGTTTCAGCCTTATTGGACCTTGTTTTCACACAAATGGACCCAGAATGATGTGAAATTGTGCTTCGTGCAACATAATTCTGGGTGCCATTTAAAAACCATAAGTGCTAATGGCTCCATTCCTTTTTGTGGTTGTAGGGGCTGTTAGTTGGAGTACTCTAAAACAAACCTGACCTCTCTAGGATATTCAGAAGCCAAGTTATAAGCCCACAAAGGTGTAACTGGACTACTTCTTTAAAGTGACACCAAGCCCGGTGACCTTTGGGACATGGTTTGACCCCCTATAGGAATGTGTGATCATCATGAAACGTTCAGATCACTTACAACTCAATAGATTCTACCTTCTTGTAACGTTTCAGCCTGATTGGACCTTGTTTTCACACAAATGGACCCAGAATGATGTGAAATTGTGCTTTGTGCAACATAATTCTGGGTGCCATTTACAAACCATAAGTGCTAATGACTCCATTCCTTTTTGTGGTTGTAGGGGCTGTTGATTGGAGTACACTAAAACAAACCTGATCTCTCTAGAACATTCAGAAGCCAAGTTATAAGCCCACAAATGTGTAACTGGACTACTTCTTTAAATTGACACCGGATCCGGTGACGTTTGGGACATGGTTTGACCCCCTTAGGAAAGTGCTATCATCATGAAACGTTCAGATCACTTACAACTCAATAGATTCTACCTTCCTGTCACGTTTCAGCCTGATTGGACCTTGTTTTCACACAAATGAACCCAGAATGATGTGAAATTGTGCTTCGTGCAACATAATTCTGGGTGCCATTTAAAAACCATAAGTGCTAATGGCTCCATTCCTTTTTGTGGTTGTAGGGGCTGTTAATTGGAGGACAGTAAAATAAACCTGATCTCTCTAGGACATTCAGAAGCCAAGTTATAAGCCCACAAATGTGTAACTGGACTACTTCTTTAAATTGACACCAGATCCGGTGACCTTTGGGACGTGGTTTGACCCCTTATAGGAATGTGCGATCATCATGAAACATTCAGATCACTTACAACTCAATAGATTCTACCTTCTTGTAACGTTTCAGCCTGATTGGACCTTGTTTTCACACAAATGGACCCAGAATGATGTGAAATTGTGCTTCGTGCAACATAATTCTGTGTGCCATTTACAAACCATAAGTGCTAATGACTCCATTCCTTTTTGTGGTTGTAGGGGCTGTTGCTTGGAGTACTCTAAAACAAACCTGACCTCTCTAGGATATTCAGAAGCCAAGTAATAAGCCCACAAAGGTGTAACTGGACTACTTCTTTAAAGTGACACCAAGCCCGGTGACCTTTGGGACATGGTTTGACCCCCTTTAGGAATGTGTGATCATCATGAAACGTTCAGATCACTTACAACTCAATAGATTCTACCTTCTTGTAACGTTTCAGCCTGATTGGACCTTGTTTTCACACAAATGGACCCAGAATGATGTGAAATTGTGCTTCGTGCAACATAATTCTGGGTGCCATTTACAAACCATAAGTGCTAATGACTCCATTCCTTTTTGTGGTTGTAGGGGCTGTTGATTGGAGTACACTAAAACAAACCTGATCTCTCTAGGACATTCAGAAGCCAAGTTATAAGCCCACAAATGTGTAACTGGACTACTTCTTTAAATTGACACCAGATCCGGTGACGTTTGGGACATGGTTTGACCCCCTTAGGAAAGTGCTATCATCATGAAACGTTCAGATCACTTACAACTCAATAGATTCTACCTTCCTGTAACGTTTCAGCCTGATTGGACCTTGTTTTCACACAAATGGACCCAGAATGATGTGAAATTGTGCTTCGTGCAACATAATTCTGGGTGCCATTTACAAACCATAAGTGCTAATGACTCCATTCCTTTTTGTGGTTGTAGGGGCTGTTGATTGGAGTACACTAAAACAAACCTGATCTCTCTAGGACATTCAGAAGCCAAGTTATAAGCCCACAAAGGTGTAACTGGACTGCTTCTTTAAATTGACACCAGATCCGGTGACCTTTGGGACATGGTTTGACCCCCTTAGGAAAGTGCTATCATCACGAAACGTTCAGATCACTTACAACTCAATAGATTCTACCTTACTGTAACGTTTCTGCCTGATTGGACCTTGTTTTCACACAAATTAACCCAGAATGATGTGAAATTGTGCTTCGTGCAACATAATTCTGGGTGGCATTTAAAAACCATAAGTGCTAATGACTCCATTCCTTTTTGTGGTTGTAGGGGCTGTTGATTGGAGTACACTAAAACAAACCTGATCTCTCTAGGACATGCAGAAGCCAAGTTATAAGCCCACAAATGTGTAACTGGACTACTTTAAATTGACACCAGATCCGGTGACCTTTGGGACATGGTTTGACCCCTTATAGGAATGTGTGATCATCATGAAACAGTCAGATCACTTACAACTCAATAGATTCTACCTTCTTGTAACGTTTCAGCCTGATTGGACCTTGTTTTCACACAAATGGACCCAGAATGATGTGAAATTGTGCTTAGTGCAACATCATTCTGGG
Organism: Nothobranchius furzeri; assembly: GCF_043380555.1. Taxonomy (NCBI): domain Eukaryota; kingdom Metazoa; phylum Chordata; class Actinopteri; order Cyprinodontiformes; family Nothobranchiidae; genus Nothobranchius; species Nothobranchius furzeri. Next base: position 2,827,195 of record NC_091746.1, on the reverse strand, counting down.
TGCCATTTACAAACCATAAGTGCTAATGACTCCATTCCTTTTTGTGGTTGTAGGGGCGGTTGATTGGGGTACACTAAAACAAACCTGATCTCTTTAGGACATTCAGAAGCCAAGTTATAAGCCCACAAATGTGTAACTGGACTACTTCTTTAAAGTGACACCAGGCCTGGTGACCTTTGGGACATGGTTTTACCCCCTATAGGAATGTGCGATCATCATGAAACGTTCAGATCACTTACAACTCAATAGATTCTACCTTCTTGTAACGTTTCAGCCTGATTGGACCTTGTTTTCACACAAATGGACCCAGAATGATGTGAAATTGTGCTTCGTGCAACATAATTCTGGGTGCCATTTAAAAACCATAAGTGCTAATGGCTCCATTCCTTTTTGTGGTTGTAGGGGCTGTTGATTGGAGTACACTAAAACAAACCTGATCCCTCTAGGACATTCAGAAGCCAAGTTATAAGCCCACAAATGTATACCTGGACTACTTCGTTAAAGTGACACCAGGCCTGGTGACCTTTGGGACATGGTTTGACCCCCTATAGGAATGTGCGATCATCATGAAACGTTAGAATCACTTACTACTCAATAGATTCTACCTTCTTGTAACGTTTCAGCCTGATTGGACCTTGTTTTTACACAAATGAACCCAGAATGATGTAAAATTGTGCTTCGTGCAACTTAATTCTGGGTGCCATTTAAAAACCATAAGTGCTAATGACTCCATTCCTTTTTGTGGTTGTAGGGGCTGTTGACTGGAGTACACTGAAACAAACCTGATCTCTCTAGGACATTCAGAAGCCAAGTTATAAGCCCACAAAGGTGTAACTGGACTGCTTCTTTAAATTGACACCAAGCCCGGTGACCTTTGGGACATGGTTTGACCCCCTATAGGAATATGCGATCATCATGAAACGTTCAGATCACTTACAACTCAATAGATTCTACCTTCTTGTAACGTTTCAGCCTGATTGGACCTTGTTTTCACACAAATGAACACAGAATGATGTGAAATTGTGCTTCGTGCAACATAATTCTGGGTGCCATTTAAAAACCATAAGTGCTAATGACTCCATTCCTTTTTGTGGTAATGGGGGCTGTTAATTGGAGTACTCTAAAATAAACCTGACCTCTCTAGGATATTCAGAAGCCAAGTTATAAGTCCACAAAGGTGTAACTGGACTACTTCTTTAAATTGACACCAAGCCCGGTGACCTTTGGGACATGGTTTGACCCCCTATAGGAATGTGCGATCATCATGAAACATTCAGATCACGTACAACTCAATAGATTCTACCTTCCTGTAACGTTTCTGCCTGATTGGACCTTGTTTTCACACAAATGGACCAAGAATGATGTGAAATTGTGCTTCGTGCAACATAATTCTGGGTGCCATTTACAAACCATAAGTGCTAATGACTCCATTCCTTTTTGTGGTTGTAGGGGCTGTTGATTGGAGTACATTAAAACAAACCTGATCTCTCTAGGACATTCAGAAGCCAAGTTATAAGCCAACAAAGGTGTAACTGGACTACTTCTTTAAATTGACACCAGATCCGGTGACCTTTGGGACATGGTTTGACCCCTTATAGGAATGTGCGATCATCATGAAACGTTCAGATCACTTACAACTCAATAGATTCTACCTTCCTGTAATGTTTCAGCCTGATTGGACCTTGTTTTCACACAAATGAACCCAGAATGATGTGAAATTGTGCTTCGTGCAACATAATTCTGGGTGCCATTTAAAAACCATAAGTGCTAATGGCTCCATTCCTTTTTGTGGTTGTAGGGGCTGTTAATTGGAGTACACTAAAATAAACCTGATCTCTCTAGGACATTCAGAAGCCAAGTTATAAGCCCACAAAGGTGTAACTGGACTACTTATTTAAAGTGACACCAAGCCCGGTGACCTTTGGGACATGGTTTGACCCCCTATAGGAATGTGCGATCATCATGAAACGTTCAGATCACTTACAACTCAATAGATTCTACCTTCTTGTAACGTTTCAGCCTGATTGGACCTTGTTTTCACACAAATGGACCCAGAATGATGTGAAATTGTGCTTCGTGCAACATAATTCTGGGTGCCATTTACAAACCATAAGTGCTAATGACTCCATTGCTTTTTGTGGTTGTACGGGCTGTGGATTGGAGTACTCTAAAACAAACCTGATCTCTCTAGGACATTCAGAAGCCAAGTTATAAGCCCACAAATGTATACCTGGACTACTTCTTTAAAGTGACACCAGGCCTGTTGACCTTTGGGACATGGTTTGACCCCCTATAGGAATGTGCGATCATCATGAAACGTTCAGATCACTTACAACTCAATAGATTCTACCTTCTTGTAACGTTTCAGCCTGATTGGACCTTGTTTTTACACAAATGAACCCAGAATGATGTGAAATTGTGCTTCGTGCAACATAATTCTGGGTGCCATTTAAAAACCATAAGTGCTAATGACTCCATTCCTTTTTGTGGTTGTAGGGGCTGTTGATTGGAGTACATTAAAACAAACCTGATCTCTCTAGGACATTCAGAAGCCAAGTTATAAGCCAACAAAGGTGTAACTGGACTACTTCTTTAAAGTGACACCAGGCCTGGTGACCTTTGGGACATGGTTTGACCCCCTATAGGAATGTGCGATCATCATGAAACGTTCAGATCACTTACAACTCAAGAGATTCTACCTTCTTGTAATGTTTCAGCCTGATTGGACCTTGTTTTCAAACAAATGGACCCAGAATGATGTGAAATTGTGCTTCGTGCAACATAATTCTGGGTGCCATTTACAAACCATAAGTGCTAATGACTCCATTCCTTTTTGTGGTTGTAGGGGCTGTTGATTGGAGTACATTAAAACAAACTTGATCTCTCTAGGACATTCAAAAGCCAAGTTATAAGCCCACAAAGGTGTAACTGGACTACTTCTTTAAAACGACACCAGGCCTGGTGACCTTTGGGACATGGTTTGACCCCCTATAGGAATGTGCGATCATCATGAAACGTTCAGATCACTTACAACTCAATAGATTCTACCTTCTTGTAACGTTTCAGCCTGATTGGACCTTGTTTTCACACAAATGAACCTAGAATGATGTGAAATTGTGCTTCGTGCAACATAATTCTGGGTGCCATTTAAAAACCATAAGTGCTAATGACTCCAATCCTTTTTGTGGTAATGGAGGCTGTTAAATGGAGTACTATAAAACAAACCTGACCTCTCTAGGATATTCAGAAGCCAAGTTATAAGCCCACAAAGGTGTAACTGGACTACTTCTTTAAATTGACACCAGATCCGGTGACCTTTGGGACATGGTTTGACCCCCTAAAGGAATGTGCTATCATCAAGAAACGTTCAGGTCACTTACAACTCAATAAATTTTACCTTCCTGTAACGTTTCAGCCTGATTGGACCTTGTTTTCACACAAATGAACCCAGAATGATGTGAAATTGTGCTTCGTGCAACATAAATCTGGGTGCAATTTAAAAACCATAAGTGCTAATGACTCCATTCCTTTTAGTGGTTGTAGGGGCTGTTGATTGGAGTACACTAAAACAAACCTGATCTCTCTAGGACATTCAGAAGCCAAGTTATAAGCCCACAAATGTGTAACTGGTCTACTTCTTTAAAGTTGACACCAGGCCTGGTTACCTTTGGGACATGGTTTGACCCCCTATAGGAATGTGCGATCATCATGAAACGTTCAGATCACTTACAACTCAGTAGATTCTACCTTCTTGTAACGTTTCAGCCTGATTGGACCTTGTTTTCACACAAATGAACCCAGAATGATGTGAAATTGTGCTTCGTGCAACATAAAGCTGGGTGCCATTTAAAAACCATAAGTGCTAATGACTCCATTCCTTTCTGTGGTTGTAGGGGCTGTTGATTGGTGTACATTAAAACAAACCTGATCTCTCTAGGACATTCAGAAGCCAAGTTATAAGCCAACAAATGTGTAACTGGACTACTTCTTTAAAGTGACACCAGGCCCGGCGACCTATGGGACATGGTTTGAGCCCCTATAGGAATGTGCGATAATCATGAAACGTTCAGATCACTTACAACTCAATGGATTCTACCTTCTTGTAACGTTTCAGCATGATTGGACCTTGTTTTCACACAAATGAACCCAGAATGATGTGAAATTGTGCTTCGTGCAACATAATTCTGGGTGCCATTTAAAAACCATAAGTGCTAATTACTCCATTCCTTTTTGTGGTTGTAGGGGCTGTTGATTGGAGTACACTAAAACAAACCTGATCTCTCTAGGACATGCAGAAGCCAAGTTATAAGCCCACAAATGTGTAACTGGACTACTTATTTAAAGTGACACCAAGACCGGTGACCTTTGGGACATGGTTTGACCCCCTATAGGAATGTGCGATCATCATGAAACGTTCAGATCACTTACAACTCAATAGATTCTACCTTCTTGTAACGTTTCAGCCTGATTGGACCTTGTTTTCACACAAATGAACCCAGAATGATGTGAAATTGTGCTTCGTGCAACATAATTCTGGGTGCCATTTAAAAACCATAAGTGCTAATGACTCCATTCCTTTTTGTGGTAATGGGGGCTGTTAATTGGAGTACTCTAAAATAAACCTGACCTCTCTAGGATATTCAGAAGCCAAGTTATAAATCCACAAAGGTGTAACTGGACTACTTCTTTAAATTGATACCAAATCCGGTGACCTTTGGGACATGGTTTGACCCCCTTAGGAAAGTGCTATCATCATGAAACGTTCAGATCACGTACAACTCAATAGATTCTACCTTCCTGTAACGTTTCTGCCTGATTGGACCTTGTTTTCACACAAATGAACCCAGAATGATGTGAAATTGTGCTTTGTGCAACATAATTCTGGGTGCCATTCAAAAACCATAAGTGCTAATGACTCCATTCCTTTTTGTGGTTGTAGGGGCTGTTGATTGGAGTACACTAAAACAAACCTGATCTCTCTAGGACATTCAGAAGCCAAGTTATAAGCCCACAAATGTGTAACTGGTCTACTTCTTTAAAGTTGACACCAGGCCTGGTTACCTTTGGGACATGGTTTGACCCCCTATAGGAATGTGCGATCATCATGAAACGTTCAGATCACTTACAACTCAGTAGATTCTACCTTCTTGTAACGTTTCAGCCTGATTGGACCTTGTTTTCACACAATGGACCCAGAATGATGTGAAATTGTGCTTCGTGCAACATAATTCTGGGTGCCATTTACAAACCATAAGTGCTAATGACTCCATTCCTTTCTGTGGTTGTAGGGGCTGTTGATTGGAGTACATTAAAACAAACCTGATCTCTCTAGGACATTCAGAAGCCAAGTTATAAGCCAACAAAGGTGTAACTGGACTACTTCTTTAAAGTGACACCAGGCCCGGCGACCTATGGGACATGGTTTGAGCCCCTATAGGAATGTGCGATAATCATGAAATGTTCAGATCACTTACAACTCAATGGATTCTACCTTCTTGTAACGTTTCAGCATGATTGGACCTTGTTTTCACACAAATGAACCCAGAATGATGTGAAATTGTGCTTCGTGCAACATAATTCTGGGTGCCATTTAAAAACCATAAGTGCTAATTACTCCATTCCTTTTTGTGGTTGTAGGGGCTGTTGATTGGAGTACACTAAAACAAACCTGATCTCTCTAGGACATGCAGAAGCCAAGTTATAAGCCCACAAATGTGTAACTGGACTACTTCTTTAAATTGACACCAGATCCGGTGACCTTTGGGACATGGTTTGACCCCTTATAGGAATGTGCGATCATCATGAAACGTTCAGATCACTTACAACTCAATAGATTCTACCTTCCTGTAACGTTTCAGCCTGATTGGACCTTGTTTTCACACAAATGAACCCAGAATGATGTGAAATTGTGCTTCGTGCAACATAATTCTGGGTGCCATTTAAAAACCATAAGTGCTAATGGCTCCATTCCTTTTTGTGGTTGTAGGGGCTGTTAATTGGAGTACACTAAAATAAACCTGATCTCTCTAGGACATTCAGAAGCCAAGTTATAAGCCCACAAAGGTGTAACTGGACTACTTATTTAAAGTGACACCAAGCCCGGTGACCTTTGGGACATGGTTTGACCACCTATAGGAATGTGCGATCATCATGAAACGTTCAGATCACTTACAACTCAATAGATTCTACCTTCTTGTAACGTTTCAGCCTGATTGGACCTTGTTTTCACACAAATGAACCCAGAATGATGTGAAATTGTGCTTCGTGCAACATAATTCTGGGTGCCATTTAAAAACCATAAGTGCTAATGACTCCATTCCTTTTTGTGGTAATGGGGGCTGTTAATTGGAGTACTCTAAAATAAACCTGACCTCTCTAGGATATTCAGAAGCCAAGTTATAAGTCCACAAAGGTGTAACTGGACTACTTCTTTAAATTGATACCAGATCCGGTGACCTTTGGGACATGGTTTGACCCCCTTAGGAAAGTGCTATCATCATGAAACGTTCAGATCACGTACAACTCAATAGATTCTACCTTCCTGTAACGTTTCTGCCTGATTGGACCTTGTTTTCACACAAATGAACCCAGAATGATGTGAAATTGTGCTTCGTGCAACATAATTCTGGATGCCATTCAAAAACCATAAGTGCTAATGACACCATTCCTTTTTGTGGTTGTAGGGGCTGTTGATTGGAGTACACAAAAAAATACCTGATCTCTCTAGGACATTCAGAAGCAAAGTTATAAGCCCACAAAGGTGTAACTGGACTACTTCTTTAAATTGACACCAGATCCGGTGACCTTTGGGACATGGTTTGACCCCCTTAGGAAAGTGCTATCATCATGAAACGTTCAGATCACTTACAACTCAATAGATTCTACCTTCTTGTAACGTTTCAGCCTGATTGGACCTTGTTTTCACACAAATGGACCCAGAATGATGTGAAATTGTGCTTCGTGCAACATAATTCTGCGTGCCATTTAAAAACCATAAGTGCTAATGGCTCCATTCCTTTTTGTGGTTGTAGGGGCTGTTAATTGGAGTACTCTAAAACAAACCTGACCTCTCTAGGATATTCAGAAGCCAAGTTATAAGCCCACAAAGGTGTAACTGGACTACTTCTTTAAAGTGACACGAAGCCCGGTGACCTTTGGGACATGGTTTGACCCCCTATAGGAATTTGTAATCATCATGAAACGTTCAGATCACTTACAACTCAATAGATTCTACCTTCTTGTAACGTTTCAGCCTGATTGGACCTTGTTTTCACACAAATGGACCCAGAATGATGTGAAATTGTGCTTCGTGCAACATAATTCTGGGTGCAATTTACAAACCATAAGTGCTAATGACTCCATTCCTTTTTGTGGTTGTAGGGGCTGTTGATTGGAGTACACTAAAACAAACCTGATCTCTCTAGGACATTCAGAAGCCAAGTTATAAGCCCACAAATGTGTAACTGGACTACTTCTTTAAATTGACACCAGATCCGGTGACGTTTGGGACATGGTTTGACCCCCTTAGGACAGTGCTATCATCATGAAACGTTCAGATCACTTACAACTAAATAGATTCTACCTTCCTGTAACGTTTCAGCCTGATTGGACCTTGTTTTCACACAAATGGACCCAGAATGATGTGAAATTGTGCTTCGTGCAACATAATTCTGGGTGCCATTTACAAACCATAAGTGCTAATGACTCCATTCCTTTTTGTGGTTGTAGGGGCTGTTGATTGGAGTACACTAAAACAAACCTGATCTCTCTAGTACATTCAGAAGCCAAGTTATAAGCCCACAAAGGTGTAACTGGACTGCTTCTTTAAATTGACACCAGATCCGGTGACCTTTGGGACATGGTTTGACCCCCTTAGGAAAGTGCTATCATCATGAAACGTTCAGATCACTTACAACTCAATAGATTCTACCTTCCTGTAACAGTTCTGCCTGATTGGACCTTGTTTTCACACAAATGAACCCAGAATGATGTCAAATTGTGCTTCGTGCAACATAATTCTGGGTGCCATTTACAAACCATAAGTGCTAATGACTCCATTCCTTTTTGTGGTTGTAGGGGCTGTTGATTGGAGTACACTAAAACAAACCTGATCTCTCTAGGACATTCAGACGCCAAGTTATAAGCCCACAAATGTGTAACTGGACTACTTCTTTAAATTGACACCAGATCCGGTGACGTTTGGGACATGGTTTGACCCCCTTAGGAATGTGCGATCATCATGAAACGTTCAGATCACTTACAACTCAGTAGATTCTACCTTCCTGTAACGTTTCAGCCTGATTGGACCTTGTTTTCACACAAATGGACCCAGAATGATGTGAAATTGTGCTTTGTGCAACATAATTCTGGGTGCCATTTACAAACCATAAGTGCTAATGACTCCATTCCTTTTTGTGGTTGTAGGGGCTGTTGATTGGAGTACACTAAAACAAACCTGATCTCTCTAGGACATTCAGAAGCCAAGTTATAAGCCCACAAATGTGTAACTGGACTACTTCTTTAAAGTGACACCAGGCCTGGTGACCTTTGGGACATGGTTTTACCCCATATAGGAATGTGCGATCATCATGAAACGTTCAGATCACTTACAACTCAATAGATTCTACCTTCTTGTAACGTTTCAGCCTGATTGGACCTTGTTTTCACACAAATGAACCCAGAATGATGTGAAATTGTGCTTCGTGCAACATAATTCTGGGTGCCATTTAAAAACCATAAGTGCTAATGACTCCATTCCTTTTTGTGGTTGTAGGGGCTGTTGATTGGAGTACACTAAAACAAACCTGATCTCTCTAGTACATTCAGAAGCCAAGTTATAAGCCCACAAAGGTGTAACTGGACTGCTTCTTTAAATTGACACCAGATCCGGTGACCTTTGGGACATGGTTTGACCCCCTTAGGAAAGTGCTATCATCATGAAACGTTCAGATCACTTACAACTCAATAGATTCTACCTTCCTGTAACAGTTCTGCCTGATTGGACCTTGTTTTCACACAAATGAACCCAGAATGATGTCAAATTGTGCTTCGTGCAACATAATTCTGGGTGCCATTTACAAACCATAAGTGCTAATGACTCCATTCCTTTTTGTGGTTGTAGGGGCTGTTGATTGGAGTACACTAAAACAAACCTGATCTCTCTAGGACATTCAGACGCCAAGTTATAAGCCCACAAATGTGTAACTGGACTACTTCTTTAAATTGACACCAGATCCGGTGACGTTTGGGACATGGTTTGACCCCCTTAGGAATGTGCGATCATCATGAAACGTTCAGATCACTTACAACTCAGTAGATTCTACCTTCCTGTAACGTTTCAGCCTGATTGGACCTTGTTTTCACACAAATGGACCCAGAATGATGTGAAATTGTGCTTTGTGCAACATAATTCTGGGTGCCATTTACAAACCATAAGTGCTAATGACTCCATTCCTTTTTGTGGTTGTAGGGGCTGTTGATTGGAGTACACTAAAACAAACCTGATCTCTCTAGGACATTCAGAAGCCAAGTTATAAGCCCACAAATGTGTAACTGGACTACTTCTTTAAAGTGACACCAGGCCTGGTGACCTTTGGGACATGGTTTTACCCCATATAGGAATGTGCGATCATCATGAAACGTTCAGATCACTTACAACTCAATAGATTCTACCTTCTTGTAACGTTTCAGCCTGATTGGACCTTGTTTTCACACAAATGAACCCAGAATGATGTGAAATTGTGCTTCGTGCAACATAATTCTGGGTGCCATTTAAAAACCATAAGTGCTAATGACTCCATTCCTTTTTGTGGTAATGGGGGCTGTTAATTGGAGTACTCTAAAATAAACCTGACCTCTCTAGGATATTCAGAAGCCAAGTTATAAGTCCACAAAGGTGTAACTGGACTACTTCTTTAAATTGATACCAGATCCGGTGACCTTTGGGACATGGTTTGACCCCCTTAGGAAAGTGCTATCATCATGAAACGTTCAGATCACGTACAACTCAATAGATTCTACCTTCCTGTAACGTTTCTGCCTGATTGGACCTTGTTTTCACACAAATGAACCCAGAATGATGTGAAATTGTGCTTCGTGCAACATAATTCTGGATGCCATTCAAAAACCATAAGTGCTAATGACACCATTCCTTTTTGTGGTTGTAGGGGCTGTTGATTGGAGTACACAAAAAAATACCTGATCTCTCTAGGACATTCAGAAGCAAAGTTATAAGCCCACAAAGGTGTAACTGGACTACTTCTTTAAATTGACACCAGATCCGGTGACCTTTGGGACATGGTTTGACCCCCTTAGGAAAGTGCTATCATCATGAAACGTTCAGATCACTTACAACTCAATAGATTCTACCTTCTTGTAACGTTTCAGCCTGATTGGACCTTGTTTTCACACAAATGGACCCAGAATGATGTGAAATTGTGCTTCGTGCAACATAATTCTGCGTGCCATTTAAAAACCATAAGTGCTAATGGCTCCATTCCTTTTTGTGGTTGTAGGGGCTGTTAATTGGAGTACTCTAAAACAAACCTGACCTCTCTAGGATATTCAGAAGCCAAGTTATAAGCCCACAAAGGTGTAACTGGACTACTTCTTTAAAGTGACACGAAGCCCGGTGACCTTTGGGACATGGTTTGACCCCCTATAGGAATGTGTAATCATCATGAAACGTTCAGATCACTTACAACTCAATAGATTCTACCTTCTTGTAACGTTTCAGCCTGATTGGACCTTGTTTTCACACAAATGGACCCAGAATGATGTGAAATTGTGCTTCGTGCAACATAATTCTGGGTGCCATTTACAAACCATAAGTGCTAATGACTCCATTCCTTTTTGTGGTTGTAGGGGCTGTTGATTGGAGTACACTAAAACAAACCTGATCTCTCTAGGACATTCAGAAGCCAAGTTATAAGCCCACAAATGTGTAACTGGACTACTTCTTTAAATTGACACCAGATCCGGTGACGTTTGGGACATGGTTTGACCCCCTTAGGACAGTGCTATCATCATGAAACGTTCAGATCACTTACAACTAAATAGATTCTACCTTCCTGTAACGTTTCAGCCTGATTGGACCTTGTTTTCACACAAATGGACCCAGAATGATGTGAAATTGTGCTTTGTGCAACATAATTCTGGGTGCCATTTACAAACCATAAGTGCTAATGACTCCATTCCTTTTTGTGGTTGTAGGGGCTGTTGATTGGAGTACACTAAAACAAACCTGATCTCTCTAGTACATTCAGAAGCCAAGTTATAAGCCCACAAAGGTGTAACTGGACTGCTTCTTTAAATTGACACCAGATCCGGTGACCTTTGGGACATGGTTTGACCCCCTTAGGAAAGTGCTATCATCATGAAACGTTCAGATCACTTACAACTCAATAGATTCTACCTTCCTGTAACAGTTCTGCCTGATTGGACCTTGTTTTCAAACAAATGAACCCAGAATGATGTCAAATTGTGCTTCGTGCAACATAATTCTGGGTGCCATTTACAAACCATAAGTGCTAATGACTCCATTCCTTTTTGTGGTTGTAGGGGCTGTTGATTGGAGTACACTAAAACAAACCTGATCTCTCTAGGACATTCAGACGCCAAGTTATAAGCCCACAAATGTGTAACTGGACTACTTCTTTAAATTGACACCAGATCCGGTGACGTTTGGGACATGGTTTGACCCCCTTAGGAATGTGCGATCATCATGAAACGTTCAGATCACTTACAACTCAGTAGATTCTACCTTCCTGTAACGTTTCAGCCTGATTGGACCTTGTTTTCACACAAATGGACCCAGAATGATGTGAAATTGTGCTTTGTGCAACATAATTCTGGGTGCCATTTACAAACCATAAGTGCTAATGACTCCATTCCTTTTTGTGGTTGTAGGGGCTGTTGATTGGAGTACACTAAAACAAACCTGATCTCTCTAGGACATTCAGAAGCCAAGTTATAAGCCCACAAATGTGTAACTGGACTACTTCTTTAAAGTGACACCAGGCCTGGTGACCTTTGGGACATGGTTTTACCCCATATAGGAATGTGCGATCATCATGAAACGTTCAGATCACTTACAACTCAATAGATTCTACCTTCTTGTAACGTTTCAGCCTGATTGGACCTTGTTTTCACACAAATGAACCCAGAATGATGTGAAATTGTGCTTCGTGCAACATAATTCTGGGTGCCATTTAAAAACCATAAGTGCTAATGACTCCATTCCTTTTTGTGGTAATGGGGGCTGTTAATTGGAGTACTCTAAAATAAACCTGACCTCTCTAGGATATTCAGAAGCCAAGTTATAAGTCCACAAAGGTGTAACTGGACTACTTCTTTAAATTGATACCAGATCCGGTGACCTTTGGGACATGGTTTGACCCCCTTAGGAAAGTGCTATCATCATGAAACGTTCAGATCACGTACAACTCAATAGATTCTACCTTCCTGTAACGTTTCTGCCTGATTGGACCTTGTTTTCACACAAATGAACCCAGAATGATGTGAAATTGTGCTTCGTGCAACATAATTCTGGATGCCATTCAAAAACCATAAGTGCTAATGACACCATTCCTTTTTGTGGTTGTAGGGGCTGTTGATTGGAGTACACAAAAAAATACCTGATCTCTCTAGGACATTCAGAAGCAAAGTTATAAGCCCACAAAGGTGTAACTGGACTACTTCTTTAAATTGACACCAGATCCGGTGACCTTTGGGACATGGTTTGACCCCCTTAGGAAAGTGCTATCATCATGAAACGTTCAGATCACTTACAACTCAATAGATTCTACCTTCTTGTAACGTTTCAGCCTGATTGGACCTTGTTTTCACACAAATGGACCCAGAATGATGTGAAATTGTGCTTCGTGCAACATAATTCTGCGTGCCATTTAAAAACCATAAGTGCTAATGGCTCCATTCCTTTTTGTGGTTGTAGGGGCTGTTAATTGGAGTACTCTAAAACAAACCTGACCTCTCTAGGATATTCAGAAGCCAAGTTATAAGCCCACAAAGGTGTAACTGGACTACTTCTTTAAAGTGACACGAAGCCCGGTGACCTTTGGGACATGGTTTGACCCCCTATAGGAATGTGTAATCATCATGAAACGTTCAGATCACTTACAACTCAATAGATTCTACCTTCTTGTAACGTTTCAGCCTGATTGGACCTTGTTTTCACACAAATGGACCCAGAATGATGTGAAATTGTGCTTCGTGCAACATAATTCTGGGTGCCATTTACAAACCATAAGTGCTAATGACTCCATTCCTTTTTGTGGTTGTAGGGGCTGTTGATTGGAGTACACTAAAACAAACCTGATCTCTCTAGGACATTCAGAAGCCAAGTTATAAGCCCACAAAGGTGTAACTGGACTGCTTCTTTAAATTGACACCAGATCCGGTGACCTTTGGGACATGGTTTGACCCCCTTAGGAAAGTGCTATCATCATGAAACGTTCAGATCACTTACAACTCAATAGATTCTACCTTCCTGTAACAGTTCTGCCTGATTGGACCTTGTTTTCAAACAAATGAACCCAGAATGATGTCAAATTGTGCTTCGTGCAACATAATTCTGGGTGCCATTTACAAACCATAAGTGCTAATGACTCCATTCCTTTTTGTGGTTGTAGGGGCTGTTGATTGGAGTACACTAAAACAAACCTGATCTCTCTAGGACATTCAGACGCCAAGTTATAAGCCCACAAATGTGTAACTGGACTACTTCTTTAAATTGACACCAGATCCGGTGACGTTTGGGACATGGTTTGACCCCCTTAGGAATGTGCGATCATCATGAAACGTTCAGATCACTTACAACTCAGTAGATTCTACCTTCCTGTAACGTTTCAGCCTGATTGGACCTTGTTTTCACACAAATGGACCCAGAATGATGTGAAATTGTGCTTTGTGCAACATAATTCTGGGTGCCATTTACAAACCATAAGTGCTAATGACTCCATTCCTTTTTGTGGTTGTAGGGGCTGTTGATTGGAGTACACTAAAACAAACCTGATCTCTCTAGGACATTCAGAAGCCAAGTTATAAGCCCACAAATGTGTAACTGGACTACTTCTTTAAAGTGACACCAGGCCTGGTGACCTTTGGGACATGGTTTTACCCCATATAGGAATGTGCGATCATCATGAAACGTTCAGATCACTTACAACTCAATAGATTCTACCTTCTTGTAACGTTTCAGCCTGATTGGACCTTGTTTTCACACAAATGGACCCAGAATGATGTGAAATTGTGCTTCGTGCAACATAATTCTGCGTGCCATTTAAAAACCATAAGTACTAATGGCTCCATTCCTTTTTGTGGTTGTAGGGGCTGTTAATTGGAGTACTCTAAAACAAACCTGACCTCTCTAGGATATTCAGAAGCCAAGTTATAAGCCCACAAAGGTGTAACTGGACTACTTCTTTAAAGTGACACGAAGCCCGGTGACCTTTGGGACATGGTTTGACCCCCTATAGGAATGTGTAATCATCATGAATTGTTCAGATCACTTACAACTCAATAGATTCTACCTTCTTGTAACGTTTCAGCCTGATTGGACCTTGTTTTCACACAAATGGACCCAGAATGATGTGAAATTGTGCTTCGTGCAACATAATTCTGGGTGCCATTTACAAACCATAAGTGCTAATGACTCCATTCCTTTTTGTGGTTGTAGGGGCTGTTGATTGGAGTACACTAAAACAAACCTGATCTCTCTAGGACATTCAGAAGCCAAGTTATAAGCCCACAAATGTGTAACTGGACTACTTCTTTAAATTGACACCAGATCCGGTGACGTTTGGGACATGGTTTGACCCCCTTAGGACAGTGCTATCATCATAAAACGTTCAGATCACTTACAACTAAATAGATTCTACCTTCCTGTAACGTTTCAGCCTGATTGGACCTTGTTTTCACACAAATGGACAAAGAATGATGTGAAATTGTGCTTTGTGCAACATAATTCTGGGTGCCATTTACAAACCATAAGTGCTAATGACTCCATTCCTTTTTGTGGTTGTAGGGGCTGTTGATTGGAGTACACTAAAACAAACCTGATCTCTCTAGTACATTCAGAAGCCAAGTTATAAGCCCACAAAGGTGTAACTGGACTGCTTCTTTAAATTGACACCAGATCCGGTGACCTTTGGGACATGGTTTGACCCCCTTAGGAAAGTGCTATCATCATGAAACGTTCAGATCACTTACAACTCAATAGATTCTACCTTCCTGTAACGTTTCTGCCTGATTGGACCTTGTTTTCACACAAATGAACCCAGAATGATGTCAAATTGTGCTTCGTGCAACATAATTCTGGGTGCCATTTACAAACCATAAGTGCTAATGACTCCATTCCTTTTTGTGGTTGTAGGGGCTGTTGATTGGAGTACACTAAAACAAACCTGATCTCTCTAGGACATTCAGACGCCAAGTTATAAGCCCACAAATGTGTAACTGGACTACTTCTTTAAATTGACACCAGATCCGGTGACGTTTGGGACATGGTTTGACCCCCTTAGGAATGTGCGATCATCATGAAACGTTCAGATCACTTACAACTCAGTAGATTCTACCTTCCTGTAACGTTTCAGCCTGATTGGACCTTGTTTTCACACAAATGAACCCAGAATGATGTGAAATTGTGCTTCGTGCAACATAATTCTGGGTGCCATTTAAAAACCATAAGTGCTAATGGCTCCATTCCTTTTTGTGGTTGTAGGGGCTGTTAATTGGAGTACACTAAAATAAACCTGATCTCTCTAGGACATTCAGAAGCCAAGTTATAAGCCCACAAATGTGTAACTGGACTACTTCTTTAAAGTGACACCAGGCCTGGTGACCTTTGGGACATGGTTTGACCCCCTATAGGAATGTGCGATCATCATGAAACGTTCAGATCACTTACAACTCAATAGATTCTACCTTCTTGTAACGTTTCAGCCTGATTGGACCTTGTTTTCACACAAATGAACCCAGAATGATGTGAAATTGTGCTTCGTGCAACATAATTCTGGGTGCCATTTAAAAACCATAAGTGCTAATGACTCCATTCCTTTTTGGGGTAATGGGGGCTGTTACTTGGAGTACTCTAAAACAAACCTTACCTCTCTAGGATATTCAGTAGCCAAGTTATAAGCCCACAAAGGTGTAACTGGACTACTTCTTTAAATTCACACCAGATCCGGTGACCTTTGGGACATGGTTTGACCCCCTTAGGAAAGTGCTATCATCATGAAACGTTCAGATCACTTACAACTCAATAGATTCTACCTTCCTGTAACGTTTCTGCCTGATTGGACCTTGTTTTCACACAAATGAACCCAGAATGATGTGAAATTGTGCTTCGTGCAACATAATTCTGGGTGCCATTTAAAAACCATAAGTGCTAATGACACCATTCCTTTTTGTGGTCGTATGGGCTGTTGATTGGAGTACACTAAAACAAACCTGATCTCTCTAGGACATTCAGAAGCAAAGTTATAAGCCCACAAATGTGTAACTGGACTACTTCTTTAAAGTGACACCAGGCCTGGTGACCTTTGGGACATGGTTTTACCCCCTATAGGAATGTGCGATCATCATGAAACGTTCAGATCACTTACAACTCAATAGATTCTACCTTCTTGTAACGTTTCAGCCTGATTGGACCTTGTTTTCACACAAATGGACCCAGAATGATGTGAAATTGTGCTTCGTGCAACATAATTCTGCGTGCCATTTAAAAACCATAAGTGCTAATGGCTCCATTCCTTTTTGTGGTTGTAGGGGCTGAAAATTGGAGCACTCTAAAACAAACCTGACCTCTCTAGGATATTCAGAAGCCAAGTTATAAGCCCACAAAGGTGTAACTGGACTACTTCTTTAAATTGACACCAGATCCGGTGACGTTTGGGACATGGTTTGACCCCCTTAGGACAGTGCTATCATCATGAAACGTTCAGATCACTTACAACTCAATAGATTCTACCTTCCTGTAACGTTTCAGCCTGATTGGACCTTGTTTTCACACAAATGGACCCAGAATGATGTGAAATTGTGCTTCGTGCAACATAATTCTGCGTGCCATTTAAAAACCATAAGTGCTAATGGCTCCATTCCTTTTTGTGGTTGTAGGGGCTGTTAATTGGAGTACTCTAAAACAAACCTGACCTCTCTAGGATATTCAGAAGCCAAGTTATAAGCCCACAAAGGTGTAACTGGACTACTTCTTTAAAGTGACACGAAGCCCGGTGACCTTTGGGACATGGTTTGACCCCCTATAGGAATGTGTAATCATCATGAATTGTTCAGATCACTTACAACTCAATAGATTCTACCTTCTTGTAACGTTTCAGCCTGATTGGACCTTGTTTTCACACAAATGGACCCAGAATGATGTGAAATTGTGCTTCGTGCAACATAATTCTGGGTGCCATTTACAAACCATAAGTGCTAATGACTCCATTCCTTTTTGTGGTTGTAGGGGCTGTTGATTGGAGTACACTAAAACAAACCTGATCTCTCTAGGACATTCAGAAGCCAAGTTATAAGCCCACAAATGTGTAACTGGACTACTTCTTTAAATTGACACCAGATCCGGTGACGTTTGGGACATGGTTTGACCCCCTTAGGACAGTGCTATCATCATAAAACGTTCAGATCACTTACAACTAAATAGATTCTACCTTCCTGTAACGTTTCAGCCTGATTGGACCTTGTTTTCACACAAATGGACCCAGAATGATGTGAAATTGTGCTTTGTGCAACATAATTCTGGGTGCCATTTACAAACCATAAGTGCTAATGACTCCATTCCTTTTTGTGGTTGTAGGGGCTGTTGATTGGAGTACACTAAAACAAACCTGATCTCTCTAGTACATTCAGAAGCCAAGTTATAAGCCCACAAAGGTGTAACTGGACTGCTTCTTTAAATTGACACCAGATCCGGTGACCTTTGGGACATGGTTTGACCCCCTTAGGAAAGTGCTATCATCATGAAACGTTCAGATCACTTACAACTCAATAGATTCTACCTTCCTGTAACGTTTCTGCCTGATTGGACCTTGTTTTCACACAAATGAACCCAGAATGATGTCAAATTGTGCTTCGTGCAACATAATTCTGGGTGCCATTTACAAACCATAAGTGCTAATGACTCCATTCCTTTTTGTGGTTGTAGGGGCTGTTGATTGGAGTACACTAAAACAAACCTGATCTCTCTAGGACATTCAGACGCCAAGTTATAAGCCCACAAATGTGTAACTGGACTACTTCTTTAAATTGACACCAGATCCGGTGACGTTTGGGACATGGTTTGACCCCCTCAGGAATGTGCGATCATCATGAAACGTTCAGATCACTTACAACTCAGTAGATTCTACCTTCCTGTAACGTTTCAGCCTGATTGGACCTTGTTTTCACACAAATGAACCCAGAATGATGTGAAATTGTGCTTCGTGCAACATAATTCTGGGTGCCATTTAAAAACCATAAGTGCTAATGGCTCCATTCCTTTTTGTGGTTGTAGGGGCTGTTAATTGGAGTACACTAAAATAAACCTGATCTCTCTAGGACATTCAGAAGCCAAGTTATAAGCCCACAAATGTGTAACTGGACTACTTCTTTAAAGTGACACCAGGCCTGGTGACCTTTGGGACATGGTTTGACCCCCTATAGGAATGTGCGATCATCATGAAACGTTCAGATCACTTACAACTCAATAGATTCTACCTTCTTGTAACGTTTCAGCCTGATTGGACCTTGTTTTCACACAAATGAACCCAGAATGATGTGAAATTGTGCTTCGTGCAACATAATTCTGGGTGCCATTTAAAAACCATAAGTGCTAATGACACCATTCCTTTTTGTGGTCATATGGGCTGTTGATTGGAGTACACTAAAACAAACCTGATCTCTCTAGGATATTCAGTAGCCAAGTTATAAGCCCACAAAGGTGTAACTGGACTACTTCTTTAAATTGACACCAGATCCGGTGACCTTTGGGACATGGTTTGACCCCCTTAGGAAAGTGCTATCATCATGAAACGTTCAGATCACTTACAACTCAATAGATTCTACCTTCCTGTAACGTTTCTGCCTGATTGGACCTTGTTTTCACACAAATGAACCCAGAATGATGTGAAATTGTGCTTCGTGCAACATAATTCTGGGTGCCATTTAAAAACCATAAGTGCTAATGACACCATTCCTTTTTGTGGTCGTATGGGCTGTTGATTGGAGTACACTAAAACAAACCTGATCTCTCTAGGACATTCAGAAGCAAAGTTATAAGCCCACAAATGTGTAACTGGACTACTTCTTTAAAGTGACACCAGGCCTGGTGACCTTTGGGACATGGTTTTACCCCCTATAGGAATGTGCGATCATCATGAAACGTTCAGATCACTTACAACTCAATAGATTCTACCTTCTTGTAACGTTTCAGCCTGATTGGACCTTGTTTTCACACAAATGGACCCAGAATGATGTGAAATTGTGCTTCGTGCAACATAATTCTGGGTGCAATTTACAAGCCATAAGTGCTAATGACTCCATTCCTGTTTGTGGTTGTAGGGGCTGTTGATTGGAGTACACTAAAACAAACCTGATCTCTCTAGGACATTCAGAAGCCAAGTTATAAGCCCACAAATGTGTAACTGGACTACTTCTTTAAATTGACACCAGATCCGGTGACGTTTGGGACATGGTTTGACCCCCTTAGGACAGTGCTATCATCATGAAACGTTCAGATCACTTACAACTCAATAGATTCTACCTTCCTGTAACGTTTCAGCCTGATTGGACCTTGTTTTCACACAAATGGACGCAGAATGATGTGAAATTGTGCTTCGTGCAACATAATTCTGGGTGCCATTTACAAACCATAAGTGCTAATGACTCCATTCCTTTTTGTGGTTGTAGGGGCTGTTGATTGGAGTACACTAAAACAAACCTGATCTCTCTAGTACATTCAGAAGCCAAGTTATAAGCCCACAAAGGTGTAACTGGACTGCTTCTTTAAATTGACACCAGATCCGGTGACCTTTGGGACATGGTTTGACCCCCTTAGGAAAGTGCTATCATCATGAAACGTTCAGATTACTTACAACTCAATAGATTCTACCTTCTTGTAACGTTTCAGCATGATTGGACCTTGTTTTCACACAAATGAACCCAGAATGATGTGAAATTGTGCTTCGTGCAACATAATTCTGGGTGCCATTTAAAAACCATAAGTGCTAATTACTCCATTCCTTTTTGTGGTTGTAGGGGCTGTTGATTGGAGTACACTAAAACAAACCTGATCTCTCTAGGACATGCAGAAGCCAAGTTATAAGCCCACAAATGTGTAACTGGACTACTTCTTTAAATTGACACCAGATCCGGTGACCTTTGGGACATGGTTTGACCCCTTATAGGAATGTGCGATCATCATGAAACGTTCAGATCACTTACAACTCAATAGATTCTACCTTCCTGTAACGTTTCAGCCTGATTGGACCTTGTTTTCACACAAATGAACCCAGAATGATGTGAAATTGTGCTTCGTGCAACATAATTCTGGGTGCCATTTAAAATCCATAAGTGCTAATGGCTCCATTCCTTTTTGTGGTTGTAGGGGCTGTTAATTGGAGTACACTAAAACAAACCTGACCTCTCTAGGATATTCAGAAGCCAAGTTATAAGCCCACAAAGGTGTAACTGGACTACTTCTTTAAAGTGACACGAAGCCCGGTGACCTTTGGGACATGGTTTGACCCCCTATAGGAATGTGTAATCATCATGAAACGTTCAGATCACTTACAACTCAATAGATTCTACCTTCTTGTAACGTTTCAGCCTGATTGGACCTTGTTTTCACACAAATGGACCCAGAATAATGTGAAATTGTGCTTCGTGCAACATAATTCTGGGTGCCATTTACAAACCATAAGTGCTAATGACTCCATTCCTTTTTGTGGTTGTAGGGGCTGTTGATTGGAGTACACTAAAACAAACCTGATCTCTCTAGGACATTCAGAAGCCAAGTTATAAGCCCACAAATGTGTAACTGGACTACTTCTTTAAATTGACACCAGATCCGGTGACGTTTGGGACATGGTTTGACCCCCTTAGGACAGTGCTATCATCATGAAACGTTCAGATCACTTACAACTCAATAGATTCTACCTTCCTGTAACGTTTCAGCCTGATTGGACCTTGTTTTCACACAAATGGACCCAGAATGATGTGAAATTGTGCTTCGTGCAACATAATTCTGGGTGCCATTTACAAACCATAAGTGCTAATGACTCCATTCCTTTTTGTGGTTGTAGGGGCTGTTGATTGGAGTACACTAAAACAAACCTGATCTCTCTAGGACATTCAGAAGCCAAGTTATAAGCCAACAAAGGTGTAACTGGACTACTTCTTTAAAGTGACACCAGGCCCGGCGACCTATGGGACATGGTTTGAGTCCCTATAGGAATGTGCAATAATCATGAAACGTTCAGATCACTTACAACTCAATGGATTCTACCTTCTTGTAACGTTTCAGCATGATTGGACCTTGTTTTCACACAAATGAACCCAGAATGATGTGAAATTGTGCTTCGTGCAACATAATTCTGGGTGCCATTTAAAAACCATAAGTGCTAATTACTCCATTCCTTTTTGTGGTTGTAGGGGCTGTTGATTGGAGTACACTAAAACAAACCTGATCTCTCTAGGACATGCAGAAGCCAAGTTATAAGCCCACAAATGTGTAACTGGACTACTTCTTTAAATTGACACCAGATCCGGTGACCTTTGGGACATGGTTTGACCCCTTATAGGAATGTGCGATCATCATGAAACGTTCAGATCACTTACAACTCAATAGATTCTACCTTCCTGTAACGTTTCAGCCTGATTGGACCTTGTTTTCACACAAATGAACCCAGAATGATGTGAAATTGTGCTTCGTGCAACATAATTCTGGGTGCCATTTAAAATCCATAAGTGCTAATGGCTCCATTCCTTTTTGTGGTTGTAGGGGCTGTTAATTGGAGTACACTAAAATAAACCTGATCTCTCTAGGACATTCAGAAGCCAAGTTATAAGCCCACAAAGGTGTAACTGGACTACTTATTTAAAGTGACACCAAGCCCGGTGACCTTTGGGACATGGTTTGACCCCCTATAGGAATGTGCCATCATCATGAAACGTTCCGATCACTTACAACTCAATAGATTCTACCTTCTTGTAACGTTTCAGCCTGATTGGACCTTGTTTTCACACAAATGAACCCAGAATGATGTGAAATTGTGCTTCGTGCAACATAATTCTGGGTGCCATTTAAAAACCATAAGTGCTAATGACTCCATTCCTTTTTGTGGTAATGGGGGCTGTTAATTGGAGTACTCTAAAATAAACCTAACCTCTCTAGGATATTCAGAAGCCAAGTTATAAGTCCACAAAGGTGTAACTGGACTACTTTTTTAAATTGATACCAGATCCGGTGACCTTTGGGACATGGTTTGACCCCCTTAGGAAAGTGCTATCATCATGAAACGTTCAGATCATGTACAACTCAATAGATTCTACCTTCCTGTAACGTTTCTGCCTGATTGGACCTTGTTTTCACACAAATGAACCCAGAATGATGTGAAATTGTGCTTCGTGCAACATAATTCTGGGTGCCATTCAAAAACCATAAGTGCTAATGACACCATTCCTTTTTGTGGTTGTAGGGGCTGTTGATTGGAGTACACTAAAAAAAACCTGATCTCTCTAGGACATTCAGAAGCAAAGTTATAAGCCCACAAAGGTGTAACTGGACTACTTCTTTAAATTGACACCAGATCCGGTGACCTTTGGGACATGGTTTGACCCCCTTAGGAAAGTGCTATCATCATGAAACGTTCAGATCACTTACAACTCAATAGATTCTACCTTCTTGTAACGTTTCAGCCTGATTGGACCTTGTTTTCACACAAATGAACCCAGAATGATGTGAAATTGTGCTTCGTGCAACATAATTCTGGGTGCCATTTACAAACCATAAGTGCTAATGACTCCATTCCTTTTTGTGGTTGTAGGGGCTGTTGATTGGAGTACACTTAAACAAACCTGATCTCTCTAGGACATTCAGAAGCCAAGTTATAAGCCCACAAATGTGTAACTGGACTACTTCTTTAAAGTGACACCAGGCCTGGTGACCTTTGGGACATGGTTTTACCCCCTATAGGAATGTGCGATCATCATGAAACGTTCAGATCACTTACAACTCAATAGATTCTACCTTCTTGTAACGTTTCAGCCTGATTGGACCTTGTTTTCACACAAATGGACCCAGAATGATGTGAAATTGTGCTTCGTGCAACATAATTCTGCGTGCCATTTAAAAACCATAAGTGCTAATGGCTCCATTCCTTTTTGTGGTTGTAGGGGCTGTTAATTGGAGTACTCTAAAACAAACCTGACCTCTCTAGGATATTCAGAAGCCAAGTTATAAGCCCACAAAGGTGTAACTGGACTGCTTCTTTAAATTGACACCAGATCCGGTGACCTTTGGGACATGGTTTGACCCCCTTAGGAAAGTGCTATCATCATGAAACGTTCAGATCACTTACAACTCAATAGATTCTACCTTCCTGTAACGTTTCTGCCTGATTGGACCTTGTTTTCACACAAATGAACCCAGAATGATGTCAAATTGTGCTTCGTGCAACATAATTCTGGGTGCCATTTACAAACCATAAGTGCTAATGACTCCATTCCTTTTTGTGGTTGTAGGGGCTGTTGATTGGAGTACACTAAAACAAACCTGATCTCTCTAGGACATTCAGAAGCCAAGTTATAAGCCCACAAATGTGTAACTGGACTACTTCTTTAAATTGACACCGGATCCGGTGACGTTTGGGACATGGTTTGACCCCCTTAGGAATGTGTGATCATCATGAAACGTTCAGATCACTTACAACTCAGTAGATTCTACCTTCTTGTAACGTTTCAGCCTGATTGGACCTTGTTTTCACACAAATGAACCCAGAATGATGTGAAATTGTGCTTCGTGCAACATAATTCTGGGTGCCATTTAAAAACCATAAGTGCTAATGGCTCCATCCCTTTTTGTGGTTGTAGGGGCTGTTAATTGGAGTACACTAAAATAAACCTGATCTCTCTAGGACATTCAGAAGCCAAGTTATAAGCCCACAAATGTGTAACTGGACTACTTCTTTAAAGTGACACCAGGCCTGGTGACCTTTGGGACATGGTTTGACCCCCTATAGGAATGTGCGATCATCATGAAACGTTCAGATCACTTACAACTCAATAGATTCTACCTTCTTGTAACGTTTCAGCCTGATTGGACCTTGTTTTCACACAAATGAACCCAGAATGATGTGAAATTGTGCTTCGTGCAACATAATTCTGGGTGCCATTTAAAAACCATAAGTGCTAATGACTCCATTCCTTTTTGTGGTAATGGGGGCTGTTACTTGGAGTACTCTAAAACAAACCTGACCTCTCTAGGATATTCAGTAGCCAAGTTATAAGCCCACAAATGTGTAACTGGACTACTTCTTTAAATTGACACCAGATCCGGTGACCTTTGGGACATGGTTTGACCCCCTTAGGAAAGTGCTATCATCATGAAACGTTCAGATCACTTACAACTCAATAGATTCTACCTTCCTGTAACGTTTCTGCCTGATTGGACCTTGTTTTCACGCAAATGAAAACAGAATGATGTGAAATTGTGCATCGTGCAACATAATTCTGGGTGCCATTTAAAAACCATAAGTGCTAATGACACCATTCCTTTTTGTGGTTGTATGGGCTGTTGATTGGAGTACACTAAAACAAACCTGATCTCTCTAGGACATTCAGAAGCAAAGTTATAAGCCCACAAAGGTGTAACTGGACTACTTCTTTAAATTGACACCAGATCCGGTGACCTTTGGGACATGGTTTGACCCCCTTAGGAAAGTGCTATCATCATGAAACGTTCAGATCCCTTACAACTCAATAGATTCTACCTTCCTGTAACGTTTCTGCCTGATTGGACCTTGTTTTCACACAAATGAACGCAGAATGATGTGAAATTGTGCTTCGTGCAACATAATTCTGGGTGCCATTTAAAAACCATAAGTGCTAATGACTCCATTCCTTTTTGGGGTTGTAGGGGCTGTTGATTGGAGTACACTAAAACAAACCTGATCACTCTAGGACATGCAGAAGCCAAGTTATAAGCCCACAAAGGTGTAACTGGACTACTTCATTAAATTGACACCAGATCCGGTGACCTTTGGGACATGGTTTGACCCCTTATAGGAATGTGCGATCATCATGAAACATTCAGATCACTTACAACTCAATAGATTCTACCTTCTTGTAACGTTTCAGCCTGATTGGACCTTGTTTTCACACAAATGGACCCAGAATGATGTGAAATTGTGCTTAGTGCAACATCATTCTGGGTGCCATTTACAAACCATAAGTGCTAATGACTCCATTCCTTTTAGTGGTTGTAGGGGCTGTTGATTGGAGTACACTAAAACAAACCTGATCTCTCTAGGACATTCAGAAGCCAAGTTATAAGCCCACAAATGTGTAACTGGACTACTTCTTTAAAGTGACACCAGGCCTGGTGACCTTTGGGACATGGTTTTACCCCCTATAGGAATGTGCGATCATCATGAAACGTTCAGATCACTTACAACTCAATATATTCTACCTTCTTGTAACGTTTCAGCCTGATTGGACCTTGTTTTCACACAAATGGACCCAGAATGATGTGAAATTGTGCTTCGTGCAACATAATTCTGGGTGCCATTTAAAAACCATAAGTTCTAATGGCTCCATTCCTTTTTGTGGTTGTAGGGGCTGTTAATTTGAGTACTCTAAAACAAACCTGACCTCTCTAGGATATTCAGAAGCCAAGTTATAAGTCCACAAAGGTGTAACTGGACTACTTCTTTAAAGTGACACCAAGCCCGGTGACCTTTGGGACATGGTTTGACCCCCTATAGGAATGTGTGATCATCATGAAACGTTCAGATCACTTACAACTCAATAGATTCTACCTTCTTGTAACGTTTCAGCCTGATTGGACATTGTTTTCACACAAATGAACCCAGAATGATGTGAAATTGTGCTTCGTGCAACATAATTCTGGGTGCCATTTACAAACCATAAGTGCTAATGGCTCCATTCCTTTTTGTGGTTGTAGGGGCTGTTGATTGGAGTACACTAAAACAAACCTGATCTCTCTAGGACATTCAGAAGCCAAGTTATAAGCCCACAAATGTGTAACTGGACTACTTCTTTAAATTGACACCAGATCCGGTGACCTTTGGGACATGGTTTGACCCCCTTAGGAAAGTGCTATCATCATGAAACCTTCAGATCACTTACAACTCAATAGATTCTACCTTCCTGTAACGTTTCAGCCTGATTGGACCTTGTTTTCACACAAATGGACCCAGAATGATGTGAAATTGTGCTTCGTGCAACATAATTCTGGGTGCCATTTAAAAACCATAAGTGCTAATGGCTCCATTCCTTTTTGTGGTTGTAGGGGCTGTTAATTGGAGTACTCTAAAACAAACCTGACCTCTCTAGGATATTCAGAAGCCAAGTTATAAGCCCACAAAGGAGTAACTGGACTACTTCTTTAAAGTGACACCAAGCCCGGTGACCTTTGGGACATGGTTTGACCCCCTATAGGAATGTGTGATCATCATGAAACGTTCAGATCACTTACAACTCAATAGATTCTACCTTCTTGTAACGTTTCAGCCTGATTGGACCTTGTTTTCACACAAATGGACCCAGAATGATGTGAAATTGTGCTTTGTGCAACATAATTCTGGGTGCCATTTACAAACCATAAGTGCTAATGACTCCATTCCTTTTTGTGGTTGTAGGGGCTGTTGATTGGAGTACACTAAAACAAACCTGATCTCTCTAGAACATTCAGAAGCCAAGTTATAAGCCCACAAATGTGTAACTGGACTACTTCTTTAAATTGACACCGGATCCGGTGACGTTTGGGACATGGTTTGACCCCCTTAGGACAGTGCTATCATCATGAAACGTTCAGATCACTTACAACTCAATAGATTCTACCTTCCTGTAACGTTTCAGCCTGATTGGACCTTGTTTTCACACAAATGGACCCAGAATGATGTGAAATTGTGCTTCGTGCAACATAATTCTGGGTGCCATTTACAAACCATAAGTGCTAATGACTCCATTCCTTTTTGTGTTTGTAGGGGCTGTTGATTGGAGTACACTTAAACAAACCTGATCTCTCTAGGACATTCAGAAGCCAAGTTATAAGCCCACAAATGTGTAACTGGACTACTTCTTTAAAGTGACACCAGGCCTGGTGACTTTTGGGACATGGTTTTACCCCCTATAGGAATGTGCGATCATCATGAAACGTTCAGATCACTTACAACTCAATAGATTCTACCTTCTTGTAACGTTTCAGCCTGATTGGACCTTGTTTTCACACAAATGGACCCAGAATGATGTGAAATTGTGCTTCGTGCAACATAATTCTGGGTGCCATTTAAAAACCACAAGTGCTAATGGCTCCATTCCTTTTTGTGGTTGTAGGGGCTGTTAATTGGAGTACTCTAAAACAAACCTGACCTCTCTAGGATATTCAGAAGCCAAGTAATAAGCCCACAAAGGTGTAACTGGACTACTTCTTTAAAGTGACACCAAGCCCGGTGACCTTTGGGACATGGTTTGACCCCCTTTAGGAATGTGTAATCATCATGAAACGTTCAGATCACTTACAACTCAATAGATTCTACCTTCTTGTAACGTTTCAGCCTGATTGGACCTTGTTTTCACACAAATGGACCCAGAATGATGTGAAATTGTGCTTCGTGCAACATAATTCTGGGTGCCATTTACAAACCATAAGTGCTAATGACTCCATTCCTTTTTGTGGTTGTAGGGGCTGTTGATTGGAGTACACTAAAACAAACCTGATCTCTCTAGGACATTCAGAAGCCAAGTTATAAGCCCACAAATGTGTAACTGGACTACTTCTTTAAATTGACACCAGATCCGGTGACGTTTGGGACATGGTTTGACCCCCTTAGGAAAGTGCTATCATCATGAAACGTTCAGATCACTTACAACTCAATAGATTCTACCTTCCTGTAACGTTTCAGCCTGATTGGACCTTGTTTTCACACAAATGGACCCAGAAGGATGTGAAATTGTGCTTCGTGCAACATAATTCTGGGTGCCATTTACAAATCATAAGTGCTAATGACTCCATTCCTTTTTGTGGTTGTAGGGGCTGTTGATTGGAGTACACTAAAACAAACCTGATCTCTCTAGGACATTCAGAAGCCAAGTTATAAGCCCACAAAGGTGTAACTGGACTGCTTCTTTAAATTGACACCAGATCCGGTGACCTTTGGGACATGGTTTGACCCCCTTAGGAAAGTGCTATCATCACGAAACGTTCAGATCACTTACAACTCAATAGATTCTACCTTCCTGTAACGTTTCTGCCTGATTGGACCTTGTTTTCACACAAATTAACCCAGAATGATGTGAAATTGTGCTTCGTGCAACATAATTCTGGGTGGCATTTAAAAACCATAAGTGCTAATGACTCCATTCCTTTTTGTGGTTGTAGGGGCTGTTGATTGGAGTACACTAAAACAAACCTGATCTCTCTAGGACATGCAGAAGCCAAGTTATAAGCCCACAAATGTGTAACTGGACTACTTTAAATTGACACCAGATCCGGTGACCTTTGGGACATGGTTTGACCCCTTATAGGAATGTGTGATCATCATGAAACAGTCAGATCACTTACAACTCAATAGATTCTACCTTCTTGTAACGTTTCAGCCTGATTGGACCTTGTTTTCACACAAATGGACCCAGAATGATGTGAAATTGTGCTTAGTGCAACATCATTCTGGGTGCCATTTACAAACCATAAGTGCTAATGACTCCATTCCTTTTTGTGGTTGTAGGGGCTGTTGATTGGGGTACACTAAAACAAACCTGATCTCTCTAGGACATTCAGAAGCCAAGTTATAAGCCCACAAATGTGTAACTGGACTACTTCTTTAAAGTGACACCAGGCCTGGTGACCTTTGGGACATGGTTTGACCCCCTATAGGAATGTGCGATCATCATGAAACGTTCAGATCACTTACAACTCAATAGATTCTACCTTCTTGTAACGTTTCAGCCTGATTGGACCTTGTTTTCACACAAATGGACCCAGAATGATGTGAAATTGTGCTTCGTGCAACATAATTCTGGGTGCCATTTAAAAACCATAAGTGCTAATGGCTCCATTCCTTTTTGTGGTTGTAGGGGCTGTTGATTGGAGTACACTAAAACAAACCTGATCCCTCTAGGACATTCAGAAGCCAAGTTATAAGCCCACAAATGTATACCTGGACTACTTCGTTAAAGTGACACCAGGCCTGGTGACCTTTGGGACATGGTTTGACCCCCTATAGGAATGTGCGATCATCATGAAACGTTATAATCACTTACTACTCAATAGATTCTACCTTCTTGTAACGTTTCAGCCTGATTGGACCTTGTTTTTACACAAATGAACCCAGAATGATGTAAAATTGTGCTTCGTGCAACTTAATTCTGGGTGCCATTTAAAAACCATAAGTGCTAATGACTCCATTCCTTTTTGTGGTTGTAGGGGCTGTTGATTGGAGTACACTGAAACAAACCTGATCTCTCTAGGACATTCAGAAGCCAAGTTATAAGCCCACAAAGGTGTAACTGGACTGCTTCTTTAAATTGACACCAGATCCGGTGACCTTTGGGACATGGTTTGACCCCCTTAGGAAAGTGCTATCATCATGAAACGTTCAGATCACTTACAACCCAATAGATTCTACCTTCCTGTAACGTTTCTGCCTGATTGGACCTTGTTTTCACACAAATGAACCCAGAATGATGTGAAATTGTGCTTCGTGCAACATAATTCTGGGTGCCCTTTAAAAACCATAAGTGCTAATGACTCCATTCCTTTTTGTGGTTGTAGGGGCTGTTGATTGGAGTACACTAAAACAAACCTGATCTCTCTAGGACATGCCGAAGCCAAGTTATAAGCCCACAAATGTGTAACTGGACTACTTTAAATTGACACCAGATCCGGTGACCTTTGGGACATGGTTTGACCCCTTATCGGAATGTGCGATCATCATGAAACATTCAGATCACTTACAACTCAATAGATTCTACATTCTTGTAACGTTTCAGCCTGATTGGACCTTGTTTTCACACAAATGGACCCAGAATGATGTGAAATTGTGCTTAGTGCAACATCATTCTGGGTGCAATTTACAAACCATAAGTGCTAATGACTCCATTCCTTTTTGTGGTTGTAGGGGCTGTTGACTGGAGTACACTAAAACAAACCTGATCTCTCTAGGACATTCAGAAGCCAAGTTATAAGCCCACAAATGTGTAACTGGACTACTTCTGTTAAGTGACACCAGGCCTGGTGACCTTTGGGACATGGTTTTACCCCCTATAGGAATGTGCGATCATCATGAAACGTTCAGATCACTTACAACTCAATAGATTCTACCTTCCTGTAACGTTTCAGCCTGATTGGACCTTGTTTTCACACAAATGGACCCAGAATGATGTGAAATTGTGCTTAGTGCAACATCATTCTGGGTGCAATTTACAAACCATAAGTGCTAATGACTCCATTCCTTTTTGTGGTTGTAGGGGCTGTTGATTGGAGTACACTAAAACAAACCTGATCTCTCTAGGACATGCAGAAGCCAAGTTATAAGCCCACAAATGTGTAACTGGACTACTTTAAATTGACACCAGATCCGGTGACCTTTGGGACATGGTTTGACCCCTTATCGGAATGTGCGATCATCATGAAACATTCAGATCACTTACAACTCAATAGATTCTACCTTCTTGTAACGTTTCAGCCTGATTGGACCTTGTTTTCACACAAATGGACCCAGAATGATGTGAAATTGTGCTCAGTGCAACATAATTCTGGGTGCAATTTACAAACCATAAGTGCTAATGACTCCATTCCTTTTTGTGGTTGTAGGGGCTGTTGATTGGAGTACACTAAAACAAACCTGATCTCTCTAGGACATTCAGAAGCCAAGTTATAAGCCCACAAATGTGTAACTGGACTACTTCTTTAAAGTGACACCAGGCCTTTTGACCTTTGGGACATGGTTTTACACCCTATAGGAATGTGCGATCATCATGAAACGTTCAGATCACTTATAACTCAATAGATTCTACCTTGTTGTAACGTTTCAGCATGATTGGACCTTGTTTTCACACAAATGGACCCAGAATGATGTGAAATTGTGCTTCGTGCAACATAATTCTGGGTGCCATTTAAAAACCATAAGTGCTAATGGCTCCATTCCTTTTTGTGGTTGTAGGGGCTGTTGATTGGAGTACACTAAAACAAACCTGATCTTGCTAGGACATTCAGAAGCCAAGTTATAAGCCCACAAATGTGTAACTGGACTACTTCTTTAAATTGACACCAGATCCGGTGACCTTTGGGACATGGTTTGACCCCCTTAGGAAAGTGCTAGCATCATGAAACCTTCAGATCACTTACAACTCAATAGATTCTACCTTCCTGTAACGTTTCAGCCTGATTGGACCTTGTTTTCACACAAATGGACCCAGAATGATGTGAAATTGTGCTTCGTGCAACATAATTCTGGGTGCCATTTAAAAACCATAAGTGCTAATGGCTCCATTCCTTTTTGTGGTTGTAGGGGCTGTTAATTGGAGTCCTCTAAAACAAACCTGACCTCTCTAGGATATTCTGAAGCCAAGTTATAAGCCCACAAAGGTGTAACTGGACTACTTCTTTAAAGTGACACCAAGCCCGGTGACCTTTGGGACATGGTTTGACCCCCTATAGGAATGTGTGATCATCATGAAACGTTCAGATCACTTACAACTCAATAGATTCTACCTTCCTGTAACGTTTCAGCCTGATTAGACCTAGTTTTCACACAAATGGACCCAGAATGATGTGAAATTGTGCTTCGTGCAACATAATTCTGGGTGCCATTTACAAACCATAAGCGCTAATGACTCCATTCCTTTTTGTGGTTGTAGGGGCTGTTGATTGGAGTACACTAAAACAAACCTGATCTCTCTAGGACATTCAGAAGCCAAGTTATAAGCCCACAAAGGTGTAACTGGACTGCTTCTTTAAATTGACACCAGATCCGGTGACCTTTGGGACATGGTTTGACCCCCTTAGGAAAGTGCTATCATCATGAAACGTTCAGATCACTTACAACTCAATAGATTCTACCTCCCTGTAACGTTTCTGCCTGATTGGACCTTGTTTTCACACAAATGAACCCAGAATGATGTGAAATTGTGCTTTGTGCAACATAATTCTGGGTGGCATTTAAAAACCATAAGTGCTAATGACTCCATTCCTTTTTGTGGTTGTAGGGGGTGTTGATTAGAGTACACTAAAACAAACCTGATCTCTCTAGGACATGCAGAAGCCAAGTTATAAGCCCACAAATGTGTAACTGGACTACTTCTTTAAAGTGACACCAGGCCTGGTGACCTTTGGGACATGGTTTTACCCCCTATAGGAATGTGCGATCATCATGTAACGTTCAGATCACTTACAACTCAATATATTCTTCCTTCTTGTAACGTTTCAGCCTGATTGGACCTTGTTTTCACACAAATGGACCCAGAATGATGTGAAATTGTGCTTCGTGCAACATAATTCTGGGTGCCATTTAAAAACCATAAGTGCTAATGGCTCCATTCCTTTTTGTGGTTGTAGGGGCTGTTAATTGGAGTACTCTAAAACAAACCTGACCTCTCTAGGATATTCAGAAGCCAAGTAATAAGCCCACAAAGGTGTAACTGGACTACTTCTTTAAAGTGACACCAAGCCCGGTGACCTTTGGGACATGGTTTGACCCCCTATAGGAATGTGTGATCATCATGAAACGTTCAGATCACTTACAACTCAATGGATTCTACCTTCTTGTAACGTTTCAGCCTGATTGGACCTTGTTTTCACACAAATGGACCCAGAATGATGTGAAATTGTGCTTCGTGCAACATAATTCTGGGTGCCATTTACAAACCATAAGTGCTAATGACTCCATTCCTTTTTGTGGTTGTAGGGGCTGTTGATTGGAGTACACTAAAACAAACCTGATCTCTCTAGGACATTCAGAAGCCAAGTTATAAGCCCACAAATGTGTAACTGGACTACTTCTTTAAATTGACACCAGATCCGGTGACGTTTGGGACATGGTTTGACCCCCTTAGGAACTATCATCATGAAACGTTCAGATCACTTACAACTCAATAGATTCTACCTTCCTGTAACGTTTCTGCCTGATTGGACCTTGTTTTCACACAAATGAACCCAGAATGATGTGAAATTGTGCTTTGTGCAACATAATTCTGGGTGGCATTTAAAAACCATAAGTGCTAATGACTCCATTCCTTTTTGTGGTTGTAGGGGCTGTTGATTAGAGTACACTAAAACAAACCTGATCTCTCTAGGACATGCAGAAGCCAAGTTATAAGCCCACAAATGTGTAACTGGACTACTTCTTTAAAGTGACACCAGGCCTGGTGACCTTTGGGACATGGTTTTACCCCCTATAGGAATGTGCGATCATCATGTAACGTTCAGATCACTTACAACTCAATATATTCTACCTTCTTGTAACGTTTCAGCCTGATTGGACCTTGTTTTCACACAAATGGACCCAGAATGATGTGAAATTGTGCTTCGTGCAAAATAATTCTGGGTGCCATTTAAAAACCATAAGTGCTAATGGCTCCATTCCTTTTTGTGGTTGTAGGGGCTGTTAATTGGAGTACTCTAAAACAAACCCGACCTCTCTAGGATATTCAGAAGCCAAGTAATAAGCCCACAAAGGTGTAACTGGACTACTTCTTTAAAGTGACACCAAGCCCGGTGACCTTTGGGACATGGTTTGACCCCCTATAGGAATGTGTGATCATCATGAAACGTTCAGATTACTTACAACTCAATAGATTCTACCTTCTTGTAACGTTTCAGCCTGATTGGACCTTGTTTTCACACAAATGGACCCAGAATGATGTGAAATTGTGCTTCGTGCAACATAATTCTGGGTGCCATTTACAAACCATAAGTGCTAATGACTCCATTCCTTTTTGTGGTTGTAGGGGCTGTTGATTGGAGTACACTAAAACAAACCTGATCTCTCTAGGACATTCAGAAGCCAAGTTATAAGCCCACAAATGTGTAACTGGACTACTTCTTTAAATTGACACCAGATCCGGTGACGTTTGGGACATGGTTTGACCCCCTTAGGAACTATCATCATGAAACGTTCAGATCACTTACAACTCAATAGATTCTACCTTCCTGTAACGTTTCAGCCTGATTGGACCTTGTTTTCACACAAATGAACCCAGAATGATGTGAAATTGTGCTTCGTGCAACATAATTCTGGGTGCCATTTACAAACCATAAGTGCTAATGACTCCATTCCTTTTTGTGGTTGTAGGGGCTGTTGATTGGAGTACACTAAAACAAACCTGATCTCTCTAGGACATTCAGAAGCCAAGTTATAAGCCCACAAATGTGTAACTGGACTACTTCTTTAAATTGACACCAGATCCGGTGACGTTTGGGACATGGTTTGACCCCCTTAGGAAAGTGCTATCATCATGAAACGTTCAGATCACTTACAACTCAATAGATTCTACCTTCCTGTAACGTTTCAGCCTGATTGGACCTTGTTTTCACACAAATGGACCCAGAATGATGTGAAATTGTGCTTCGTGCAACATAATTCTGGGTGCCATTTACAAACCATAAGTGCTAATGACTCCATTCCTTTTTGTGGTTGTAGGGGCTGTTGATTGGAGTACACTAAAACAAACCTGATCTCTCTAGGACATTCAGAAGCCAAGTTATAAGCCCACAAATGAATACCTGGACTACTTCGTTAAAGTGACACCAGGCCTGGTGACCTTTGGGACATGGTTTGACCCCCTATAGGAATGTGCGATCATCATGAAACGTTCAGATCACTTACAACTCAATAGATTCTACCTTCTTGTAACGTTTCAGCCTGATTGGACCTTGTTTTTACACAAATGAACCCAGAATGATGTAAAATTGTGTTTCGTGCAACATAATTCTGGGTGCCATTTAAAAACCATAAGTGCTAATGACTCCATTCCTTTTTGTGGTTGTAGGGGCTGTTGATTGGAGTACACTAAAACAAACCTGATCTCTCTAGGACATTCAGAAGCCAAGTTATAAGCCTACAAAGGTGTAACTGGACTGCTTCTTTAAATTGACACCAGATCCGGTGACCTTTGGGACATGGTTTGACCCCCTTAGGAAAGTGCTATCATCATGAAACGTTCACATCACTTACAACTCAATAGATTCTACCTTCCTGTAACGTTTCTGCCTGATTGGACCTTGTTTTCACACAAATGAACCCAGAATGATGTGAAATTGTGCTTTAAGCAACATAAATCTGGGTGGCATTTAAAAACCATAAGTGCTAATGACTCCATTCCTTTTTGTGGTTGTAGGGGCTGTTGATTAGAGTACACTAAAACAAACCTGATCTCTCTAGGACATGCAGAAGCCAAGTTATAAGCCCACAAATGTGTAACTGGACTACTTCTTTAAAGTGACACCAGGCCTGGTGACCTTTGGGACATGGTTTTACCCCCTATAGGAATGTGCGATCATCATGTAACGTTCAGATCACTTACAACTCAATATATTCTACCTTCTTGTAACGTTTCAGCCTGATTGGACCTTGTTTTCACACAAATGGACCCAGAATGATGTGAAATTGTGCTTCGTGCAACATAATTCTGGGTGCCATTTACAAACCATAAGTGCTAATGGCTCCATTCCTTTTTGTGGTTGTAGGGGCTGTTGATTGGAGTACACTAAAACAAACCTGATCTCGCTAGGACATTCAGAAGCCAAGTTATAAGCCCACAAATGTGTAACTGGACTACTTCTTTAAATTGACACCAGATCCGGTGACCTTTGGGACATGGTTTGACCCCCTTAGGAAAGTGCTATCATCATGAAACCTTCAGATCACTTACAACTCAATAGATTCTACCTTCCTGTAACGTTTCAGCCTGATTGGACCTTGTTTTCACACAAATGGACCCAGAATGATGTGAAATTGTGCTTCGTGCAACATAATTCTGGGTGCCATTTAAAAACCATTTTTTATTTATTTATTTATTTATTTATTTAGGAAGTGGGTCAATACATATTAATGAACATTTCAATAAATGTAAATATGCCAGATTATAGCCTTGGGCTAATTTCCATCTGCAGACCCTCCGGCAGGTTGATGTTAGACACAAAGTAGTGTAAACATACAGAGATAGTATTTACAAGTCATGTGACAGAGACAAAAACTGTCATCCCATTATACAAACACAAACAAATGTCAAAGAAAGTGGACACAGAGAACAACATAGACAGCAATAACGGAAACACATCAATTGTATTGCACAAACCCCGATAGTGCATATGCCCTGACTGTCGTGAGATTACATTCACCCATTAAACTAGCAGTTGTTTCCCTTTTAATACTGTACCAACTCTTTTCCCGGACAAATATGAAATATAAATATTAGACATGATCACATGTTTGTGTGTCCCTCAGCCGCTGTTTTAAGCGACTCTTAAAGATGTTTAGACTGGTACTTTCCCTTACAGATAGTGGAAGACTATTCCAGAATGTCACTCCCTGGTATGACAGAGCAGTCTGTGAAAAGGTAGTCCGCCTGAATGTCAGTTCACAGTCACCTCTAGCAGTGGCTCGAGTCAGTCGAGACCCGACAACACTGCTAGACTTTTGTTTAATAAAATCACTCATTGGTGGTGGCGCCAGGCCATGTATAACTTTATATATTAAACAGGCCGATTTAAATAATTTAAAATTAGTAAAATTTAAAAACTTGTATTTATCTAAAATTTGACAGTGGTGATATGAGAGAGGTTTTTTATCTAATATTTTCAATGCTCTTTTGTAGCATACTTCAATTGGCCCAATAGCAGCCGAGCTCGTATAGGACCAACTGGTAATACAATATTCAATATGAGCCAGTATCATAGAATGCAGGAATGTAATCGCTGCCGTGTGTGTTAATGACGATCGGATATATCTAAAGTTCCGTATATTAACATTAACAGTTTTCACTACTTTACTAATATGTTTTTTAAAAGTTAATTTAGAGTCTAATCGCACTCCCAAATACTTAAACTCCTCAACATTAATTAATTCATGTGCACCCAAGCAAACTTTTCCTGCAGCTACGGTTGTCTTAGGTTTACTGAAAAACATTGATACGGTCTTGTTAAAATTAAGGCACAGGCATGAGTCATTCAGCCATTTTTGTAAATCACGTAATGCCAGTGAAAGCTGATGGGCTGCATCATCCGGAGTTTCGGCTTGCGTAAAAATTACTGTATCATCAGCATACATAATTGTGTCCACATTTGTACATACATTAGGCAAGTCATTTACATAAAGTGAAAATAACAGGGGACCCAAAATTGAACCCTGGGGAACACCTTGCATGCAGTTAAGATAGGGTGACTTGCTATTCTTTATTTGCACACATTGTTTTCTATCTGATAAATAAGACTGTATCCATTTAACAGTATGATTACTAAAGTTAAATGTCGACAGTCTAGACCAGAGTGTATGATGATTGACAGTGTCAAATGCACGTTTGAAATCGAGAAAAACTGCCGCAACACAACGACTCTTGTCTAAATAAGATTTCACTCTCTCAACAAAAACACAGACAGCCGTTTCAGTTGAATGAAGAGTGCGAAATCCAAATTGCATAGGATGCAAACCCGGATCGGAATCATTAAGATGTTCAATGATAGATTTAGCAACCCACTTTTCTGCTACCTTTGAAAAGATGGGCAGTATACTAATAGGTCGATAATTAATAGGGTCTATTTTATCACCCGATTTATAAATTGGTGTTACTTTCGCCACCTTCCAACTCAAAGGAACGACTGCCTGCGAGATTGATAAATTAATAAGATGGGTCACAGGCACCAAAAGACTAGATTTATAATGCTTTAAGAAATTTGTGTCAAATCCAAAGTCATCCTTTGCTTTAGAACTTCTTAATTTAGATATTATATTTTCTGCTTCACTTTCCGTAATTTTCTGAATATTGAACTTTGAGTCTGGTAAAGAATCTTCCTCTTCGGTGCCGATATTCCCAATATTTTGTCGATGGTCATCAGAATTAGAAAACAACTGTGCAATTTCATTAATGGTACTTTGGAAGAAATCATTTAATTTAGTAGCTAGGCTAAGTGGTTCTGACACTAGTTCACTGGCAAATTTAAGTTCAAGGTCCTTCTCTGCATTATGCTTACTGTTACCAAGAAGTTTGTTAATATTTTCCCAGATTAGCTTACAGTTTCCTTTGGCATTATTAATTACAGTCATGAAAAAATTAGCTTTTGCCATTCTCAAGGTTTGTGTGACTTTATTCCTTGCAGATATAAAATGTAATCGATCAGTATGTAATCCAGATTGTAACGATTTTTTGAGTAACCGATCTCTAAGTCTCATAAGCTGTTTACACTCAGTATTAATCCAAGGCAATGAATAAACTCGTTTCTTTAAAAGGCACTCTTTCTGAAACTGTGACAAGACCCCTTTAATAGCAGAGTATACTAGATCACAACATTTATTAGTGTCATCATATGTTAGTATGCTATTCCAGTCCAAATTATTTAGAGCAGCTGTTAAATGTGGCTCTTGATTTTTGGGAATGAATGCTTGTTTTATATTCGTCCTTTTACTGAAACATCTCAGTCGTTTTTTAGTTAGCTTTCTAGAGAAGAATATGGAATTGTGGTCCGACAAGCCAGTCAAAAAGTTATATGTTTTTATCATTCTATCCGGTTTATTAGAGAACACCAGGTCTATTAGAGTTCTAGAGCGATTTGTTATTCTAGTGGAATCATTGATCATTTGTTGTAAACCAAAATTATCTGTGATTTCTTTTAATTTTTTTCTGTCGCTTATGTCATCCCAATTTACATTTAAGTCTCCCATTAGGATAAGTTCATTACTGATGTCACAAGAATTTAGAAGTGCCTTGAATTGGTCATAAAAATCCACTTTCGCTGAAGGTGGGCGATAAAGACATAAAACAGTAAATGACATTTCTGCTGAGAGTGACACTTTAACTCCAACACATTCAATAGAGATTTCATTAGGCCAGATTATTTGTGTACATTTTAGAGAGTCCTTCATATACAACAACACCCCACCCCCCTTTCCTTGATGCCTATCTTTTCTAAAGACATGATAACCTTGTATAGTTATCAGTGCTTGTGGAGAAGAGGGTGTGAGCCAAGTTTCCGAAAGTCCCATAAAATCAACATTTGAATTAACGAGAAGATGTTCCAGTTGTTCCCTCTTAGGGGCCATGCTGCGTATGTTCAGATGGCCACCTAGCAGCCCTTTGACCTTATACTGTGGATCCCAAATAGTCCTAGCTTGATTAAGAGTCCGAAATAACTTAAACAATCGATGCTTTTTAAACACAGGGTTCCTCTGTATAACCATAGGTAAGATAGGTTGTGTTGACTTACTAAGTTTAGTTGTAATCGGGCTCCGCAGAGTTGGTATTAGACTAGGAGGCTGCTGTAGACCTGGAAGCAGGGATGGTGTTAGTCCAGGAGACTGCTGTAACCCAGGTACCAGTGGTGGTGTTAGTCCAGAAGGCTGTTGTAGCCCAATTGGCAATGGTGGTATCGGTCCAAGAGGCGGCTGTAGACCAGGTGGCAGCGATGGTGTTGGTCCAGTAGACTGCTGTAGCCCCGGTAGCAGTGATGGTAGCCCAGGGAGCTGCTGTAGCCCTATTGGTAACGATGATGTTAATCCGGGAGGCTGCTGTGGCCCAGGTGGCTGCGACGATGTTAGTCCTGGAAGCTGCTGTAGCCCAAGCGGCATTAACGATGTAAAACCCGGATGCTGTTGCAGCCCAGTTAACAATGATAGTATTGGAGCCTGAAGCTGCCGTAACCCAGGTTGTAGTAATGGTGTTAGCCATGGTAGCAGTGTTGGTGCTAGCCCAGGGAGCTGCTGTAGCCCAGGTAGCAGGAATGGTGCTAGCTCATGAAGCTGCTGTAGCCCAGGTAGCAGTGATGGTATTAGCCCAGGGAGCTGCTGCAACCCAGTTAGCAGTGACTGCGTCAGCCCAGGACTCTGCTGCAATCCAGGTAGTAGCGATGGTGTTATCCCAGGAAGCTGCTGC
Source organism: Nothobranchius furzeri (assembly GCF_043380555.1). Taxonomy (NCBI): domain Eukaryota; kingdom Metazoa; phylum Chordata; class Actinopteri; order Cyprinodontiformes; family Nothobranchiidae; genus Nothobranchius; species Nothobranchius furzeri. The sequence continues at coordinate 2,786,860 of NC_091746.1, read as the reverse complement.
AGCCCAGATAGCAGTGGTGGTGTTAGCCCAGGGAGCTGTTGTAACCCAGGTAGCAGTGATGGTGTTAGCCCAGGGAGCTGCTGTAGCTCAGATAGCAGTGATTGGGTTAACCCAGGCAGCTGCTGTAACTGTAGCACAGGACTTGAGACAGGTCCGGGGTTACGCTCAACATCGCCAGCCAGAAGTATTATCAACAGGAGATTCACAACCCCCATGTATGATCTGGATACCGTTTTAGCACATTGACCTGGGGGCGGCCTAGCATGTCCACAATCCAGGATTCCTGAATACAAAAGATGTTGGCTCCTCTTGGCTGGGTAGAGAGTTAAATTAACCATTTTCCGTGGATACATTAAGCTGAAAAAAAGGTAACAAGACAAGAAGAGACCAAGAAAACATGGCAAAATACATAAGATATTTCTTTTTTTCGGCAAACACACAGGACCTGCCTGACTCTGTGGCTTCACCCTGTCGGCCATGTTTGTTTCAGATCTATACCTCAATCTCCTGCAGCTGTTCCTGGTTGGTGGTGTACATCTAATGACTCCATTCCTTTTTGTGGTTGTAGGGGCTGTTGATTAGAGTACACTAAAACAAACCTGATCTCTCTAGGACATGCAGAAGCCAAGTTATAAGCCCACAAATGTGTAACTGGACTACTTCTTTAAAGTGACACCAGGCCTGGTGACCTTTGGGACATGGTTTTACCCCCTATAGGAATGTGCGATCATCATGTAACGTTCAGATCACTTACAACTCAATATATTCTACATTCTTGTAACGTTTCAGCCTGATTGGACCTTGTTTTCACACAAATGGACCCAGAATGATGTGAAATTGTGCTTCGTGCAACATAATTCTGGGTGCCATTTAAAAACCATAAGTGCTAATGGCTCCATTCCTTTTTGTGGTTGTAGGGGCTGTTAATTGGAGTACTCTAAAACAAACCTGACCTCTCTAGGATATTCAGAAGCCAAGTTATAAGCCCACAAAGGTGTAACTGGACTACTTCTTTAAAGTGACACCAAGCCCGGTGACCTTTGGGACATGGTTTGACCCCCTATAGGAATGTGTGATCATCATGAAACGTTCAGATCACTTACAACTCAATAGATTCTACCTTCCTGTAACGTTTCAGCCTGATTGGACCTAGTTTTCACACAAATGGACCCAGAATGATGTGAAATTGTGCTTCGTGCAACATAATTCTGGGTGCCATTTACAAACCATAAGTGCTAATGACTCCATTCCTTTTTGTGGTTGTAGGGGCTGTTGATTGGAGTACACTAAAACAAACCTGATCTCTCTAGGACATTCAGAAGCCAAGTTATAAGCCCACAGATGTGTAACTGGACTACTTCTTTAAATTGACACCAAATCCGGTGACGTTTGGGACATGGTTTGACCCCCTTAGGAAAGTGCTATCATCATGAAACGTTCAGATCACTTACAACTCAATAGATTCTACCTTCCTGTAAGGTTTCAGCCTGATTGGACCTTGTTTTCACACAAATGGACCCAGAATGATGTGAAATTGTGCTTCGTGCAACATAATTCTGGGTGCCATTTACAAACCATAAGTGCTAATGACTCCATTCCTTTTTGTGGTTGTAGGGGCTGTTGATTGGAGTACACTAAAACAAACCTGATCTCTCTAGGACATTCAGAAGCCAAGTTATAAGCCCACAAATGTATACCTGGACTACTTCGTTAAAGTGACACCAGGCCTGGTGACCTTTGGGACATGGTTTGACCCCCTATAGGAATGTAGGATCATCATGAAACGTTCAGATCACTTACAACTCAATAGATTCTACCTTCTTGTAACGTTTCAGCCTGATTGGACCTTGTTTTTACACAAATGAACCCAGAATGATGTAAAATTGTGTTTCGTGCAACATAATTCTGGGTGCCATTTAAAAACCATAAGTGCTAATGACTCCATTCCTTTTTGTGGTTGTAGGGGCTGTTGATTGGAGTACACTAAAACAAACCTGATCTCTCTAGGACATTCAGAAGCCAAGTTATAAGCCCACAAAGGTGTAACTGGACTGCTTCTTTAAATTGACACCAGATCCGGTGACCTTTGGGACATGGTTTGACCCCCTTAGGAAAGTGCTATCATCATGAAACGTTCAGATCACTTACAACGCAATAGATTCTACCTTCCTGTAACGTTTCTGCCTGATTGGACCTTGTTTTCACACAAATGAACCCAGAATGATGTGAAATTGTGCTTTGTGCAACATAATTCTGGGTGGCATTTAAAAACCATAAGTGCTAATGACTCCATTCCTTTTTGTGGTTGTAGGGGCTGTTGATTAGAGTACACTAAAACAAACCTGATCTCTCTAGGACATGCAGAAGCCAAGTTATAAGCCCACAAATGTGTAACTGGACTACTTCTTTAAAGTGACACCAGGCCTGGTGACCTTTGGGACATGGTTTTACCCCCTATAGGAATGTGCGATCATCATGTAACGTTCAGATCACTTACAACTCAATATATTCTACATTCTTGTAACGTTTCAGCCTGATTGGACCTTGTTTTCACACAAATGGACCCAGAATGATGTGAAATTGTGCTTCGTGCAACATAATTCTGGGTGCCATTTAAAAACCATAAGTGCTAATGGCTCCATTCCTTTTTGTGGTTGTAGGGGCTGTTAATTGGAGTACTCTAAAACAAACCTGACCTCTCTAGGATATTCAGAAGCCAAGTTATAAGCCCACAAAGGTGTAACTGGACTACTTCTTTAAAGTGACACCAAGCCCGGTGACCTTTGGGACATGGTTTGACCCCCTATAGGAATGTGTGATCATCATGAAACGTTCAGATCACTTACAACTCAATAGATTCTACCTTCTTGTAACGTTTCAGCCTGATTGGACCTTGTTTTCACACAAATGAACCCAGAATGATGTGAAATTGTGCTTCGTGCAACATAATTCTGGGTGCCATTTACAAACCATAAGTGCTAATGGCTCCATTCCTTTTTGTGGTTGTAGGGGCTGTTGATTGGAGTACACTAAAACAAACCTGATCTCTCTAGGACATTCAGAAGCCAAGCTATAAGCCCACAAAGGTGTAACTGGACTGCTTCTTTAAATTGACACCAGATCCGGTGACCTTTGGGACATGGTTTGACCCCCTTAGGAAAGTGCTATCATCATGAAACGTTCAGATCACTTACAACTCAATAGATTCTACCTTCCTGTAACGTTTCTGCCTGATTGGACCTTGTTTTCACACAAATGAACCCAGAATGATGTGAAATTGTGCTTTGTGCAACATAATTCTGGTTGGCATTTAAAAACCATAAGTGCTAATGACTCCATTCCTTTTTGTGGTTGTAGGGGCTGTTGATTAGAGTACACTAAAACAAACCTGATCTCTCTAGGACATGCAGAAGCCAAGTTATAAGCCCACAAATGTGTAACTGGACTACTTCTTTAAAGTGACACCAGGCCTGGTGACCTTTGGGACATGGTTTTACCCCCTATAGGAATGTGCGATCATCATGTAACGTTCAGATCACTTACAACTCAATATATTCTACCTTCTTGTAACGTTTCAGCCTGATTGGACCTTGTTTTCACACAAATGGACCCAGAATGATGTGAAATTGTGCTTCGTGCAACATAATTCTGGGTGCCATTTAAAAACCATAAGTGCTAATGGCTCCATTCCTTTTTGTGGTTGTAGGGGCTGTTAATTGGAGTACTCTAAAACAAACCTGACCTCTCTAGGATATTCAGAAGCCAAGTTATAAGCCCACAAAGGTGTAACTGGACTACTTCTTTCAAGTGACACCAAGCCCGGTGACCTTTGGGACATGGTTTGACCCCCTTAGGAAAGTGCTATCATCATGAAACCTTCAGATCACTTACAACTCAATATATTCTACCTTCCTGTAACGTTTCAGCCTGATTGGACCTTGTTTTCACACAAATGGACCCAGAATGATGTGAAATTGTGCTTCGTGCAACATAATTCTGGGTGCCATTTAAAAACCATAAGTGCTAATGGCTCCATTCCTTTTTGTGGTTGTAGGGGCTGTTAATTGGAGTACTCTAAAACAAACCTGACCTCTCTAGGATATTCTGAAGCCAAGTTATAAGCCCACAAAGGTGTAACTGGACTACTTCTTTAAAGTGACACCAAGCCCGGTGACCTTTGGGACATGGTTTGACCCCCTATAGGAATATGTGATCATCATGAAACGTTCAGATCACTTACAACTCAATAGATTCTACCTTCCTGTAACGTTTCAGCCTGATTGGACCTAGTTTTCACACAAATGGACCCAGAATGATGTGAAATTGTGCTTCGTGCAACATAATTCTGGGTGCCATTTACAAACCATAAGTGCTAATGACTCCATTCCTTTTTGTGGTTGTAGGGGCTGTTGATTGGAGTACACTAAAACAAACCTGATCTTTCTAGGACATTCAGAAGCCAAGTTATAAGCCCACAAATGTGTACCTGGACTACTTCTTTAAATTGACACCAGATCCGGTGACGTTTGGGACATGGTTTGACCCCCTTAGGAAAGTGCTATCATCATGAAACGTTCAGATCACTTACAACTCAATAGATTCTACCTTCCTGTAACGTTTCAGCCTGATTGGACCTTGTTTTCACACAAATGGACCCAGAATGATGTGAAATTGTGCTTCGTGCAACATAATTCTGGGTGCCATTTACAAACCATAAGTGCTAATGACTCCATTCCTTTTTGTGGTTGTAGGGGCTGTTGATTGGAGTACACTAAAACAAACCTGATCTCTCTAGGACATTCAGAAGCCAAGTTATAAGCCCACAAATGTATACCTGGACTACTTCGTTAAAGTGACACCAGGCCTGGTGACCTTTGGGACATGGTTTGACCCCCTATAGGAATGTGCGATCATCATGAAATGTTCAGATCACTTACAACTCAATAGATTCTACCTTCTTGTAACGTTTCAGCCTGATTGGACCTTGTTTTTACACAAATGAACCCAGAATGATGTAAAATTGTGTTTCGTGCAACATAATTCTGGGTGCCATTTAAAAACCATAAGTGCTAATGACTCCATTCCTTTTTGTGGTTGTAGGGGCTGTTGATTGGAGTACACTAAAACAAACCTGATCTCTCTAGGACATTCAGAAGCCAAGTTATAAGCCCACAAAGGTGTAACTGGACTGCTTCTTTAAATTGACACCAGATCCGGTGACCTTTGGGACATGGTTTGACCCCCTTAGGAAAGTGCTATCATCATGAAACGTTCAGATCACTTACAACTCAATAGATTCTACCTTCCTGTAACGTTTCTGCCTGACTGGACCTTGTTTTCACACAAATGAACCCAGAATGATGTGAAATTGTGCTTTGTGCAACATAATTCTGGGTGGCATTTAAAAACCATAAGTGCTAATGACTCCATTCCTTTTTGTGGTTGTAGGGGCTGTTGATTAGAGTACACTAAAACAAACCTGATCTCTCTAGGACATGCAGAAGCCAAGTTATAAGCCCACAAATGTGTAACTGGACTACTTCTTTAAAGTGACACCAGGCCTGGTGACCTTTGGGACATGGTTTTACCCCCTATAGGAATGTGCGATCATCATGTAACGTTCAGATCACTTACAACTCAATTTATTCTACCTTCTTGTAACGTTTCAGCCTGATTGGACCTTGTTTTCACACAAATGGACCCAGAATGATGTGAAATTGTGCTTCGTGCAACATAATTCTGGGTGCCATTTAAAAACCATAAGTGCTAATGGCTCCATTCCTTTTTGTGGTTGTAGGGGCTGTTAATTGGAGTACTCTAAAACAAACCTGACCTCTCTAGGATATTCAGAAGCCAAGTTATAAGCCCACAAAGGTGTAACTGGACTACTTCTTTAAAGTGACACCAAGCCCGGTGACCTTTGGGACATGGTTTGACCCCCTATAGGAATGTGTGATCATCATGAAACGTTCAGATCACTTACAACTCAATAGATTCTACCTTCTTGTAACGTTTCAGCCTGATTGGACCTTGTTTTCACACAAATGGACCCAGAATGATGTGAAATTGTGCTTCGTGCAACATAATTCTGGGTGCCATTTACAAACCATAAGTGCTAATGACTCCATTCCTTTTTGTGGTTGTAGGGGCTGTTGATTGGAGTACACTAAAACAAACCTGATCTCTCTAGGACATTCAGAAGCCAAGTTATAAGCCCACAAATGTGTAACTGGACTACTTCTTTAAATTGACACCAGATCCGGTGACGTTTGGGACATGGTTTGACCCCCTTAGGAACTATCATCATGAAACGTTCAGATCACTTACAACTCAATAGATTCTACCTTCCTGTAACGTTTCAGCCTGATTGGACCTTGTTTTCACACAAATGGACCCAGAATGATGTGAAATTGTGCTTCGTGCAACATAATTCTGGGTGCCATTTACAAACCATAAGTGCTAATGACTCCATTCCTTTTTGTGGTTGTAGGGGCTGTTGATTGGAGTACACTAAAACAAACCTGATCTCTCTAGGACATTCAGAAGCCAAGTTATAAGCCCACAAATGTGTAACTGGACTACTTCTTTAAATTGACACCGGATCCGGTGACGTTTGGGACATGGTTTGACCCCCTTAGGAAAGTGCTATCATCATGAAACGTTCAGATCACTTACAACTCAATAGATTCTACCTTCCTGTAACGTTTCAGCCTGATTGGACCTTGTTTTCACACAAATGGACCCAGAATGATGTGAAATTGTGTTTCGTGCAACATAATTCTGGGTGCCATTTAAAAACCATAAGTGCTAATGACTCCATTCCTTTTTGTGGTTGTAGGGGCTGTTGATTGGAGTACACTAAAACAAACCTGATCTCTCTAGGACATTCAGAAGCCAAGTTATAAGCCCACAAATGTATACCTGGACTACTTCGTTAAAGTGACACCAGGCCTGGTGACCTTTGGGACATGGTTTGACCCCCTATAGGAATGTGCGATCATCATGAAACGTTCAGATCACTTACAACTCAATAGATTCTACCTTCTTGTAACGTTTCAGCCTGATTGGACCTTGTTTTTACACAAATGAACCCAGAATGATGTAAAATTGTGTTTCGTGCAACATAATTCTGGGTGCCATTTAAAAACCATAAGTGCTAATGACTCCATTCCTTTTTGTGGTTGTAGGGGCTGTTGATTGGAGTACACTAAAACAAACCTGATCTCTCTAGGACATTCAGAAGCCAAGTTATAAGCCTACAAAGGTGTAACTGGACTGCTTCTTTAAATTGACACCAGATCCGGTGACCTTTGGGACATGGTTTGACCCCCTTAGGAAAGTGCTATCATCATGAAACGTTCAGATCACTTACAACTCAATAGATTCTACCTTCCTGTAACGTTTCTGCCTGATTGGGCCTTGTTTTCACACAAATGAACCCAGAATGATGTGAAATTGTGCTTTGTGCAACATAATTCTGGGTGGCATTTAAAAACCATAAGTGCTAATGACTCCATTCCTTTTTGTGGTTGTAGGGGCTGTTGATTAGAGTACACTAAAACAAACCTGATCTCTCTAGGACATGCAGAAGCCAAGTTATAAGCCCACAAATGTGTAACTGGACTACTTCTTTAAAGTGACACCAGGCCTGGTGACCTTTGGGACATGGTTTTACCCCCTATAGGAATGTGCGATCATCATGTAACGTTCAGATCACTTACAACTCAATATATTCTACCTTCTTGTAACGTTTCAGCCTGATTGGACCTTGTTTTCACACAAATGAACCCAGAATGATGTGAAATTGTGCTTCGTGCAACATAATTCTGGGTGCCATTTAAAAACCATAAGTGCTAATGGCTCCATTCCTTTTTGTGGTTGTAGGGGCTGTTAATTGGAGTACTCTAAAACAAACCTGACCTCTCTAGGATATTCAGAAGCCAAGTTATAAGCCCACAAAGGTGTAACTGGACTACTTCTTTAAAGTGACACCAAGCCCGGTGACCTTTGGGACATGGTTTGACCCCCTATAGGAATGTGTGATCATCATGAAACGTTCAGATCACTTACAACTCAATAGATTCTACCTTCTTGTAACGTTTCAGCCTGATTGGACCTTGTTTTCACACAAATGAACCCAGAATGATGTGAAATTGTGCTTCGTGCAACATAATTCTGGGTGCCATTTACAAACCATAAGTGCTAATGGCTCCATTCCTTTTTGTGGTTGTAGGGGCTGTTGATTGGAGTACACTAAAACAAACCTGATCTCGCTAGGACATTCAGAAGCCAAGTTATAAGCCCACAAATATGTAACTGGACTACTTCTTTAAATTGACACCAGATCCGGTGACCTTTGGGACATGGTTTGACCCCCTTAGGAAAGTGCTATCATCATGAAACCTTCAGATCACTTACAACTCAATAGATTCTACCTTCCTGTAACGTTTCAGCCTGATTGGACCTTGTTTTCACACAAATGGACCCAGAATGATGTGAAATTGTGCTTCGTGCAACATAATTCTGGGTGCCATTTAAAAACCATAAGTGCTAAAGGCTCCATTCCTTTTTGTGGTTGTAGGGGCTGTTAATTGGAGTACTCTAAAACAAACCTGACCTCTCTAGGATATTCAGAAGCCAAGTTATAAGCCCACAAAGGTGTAACTGGACTACTTCTTTAAAGTGACACCAAGCCCGGTGACCTTTGGGACATGGTTTGACCCCCTATAGGAATGTGTGATCATCATGAAACGTTCAGATCACTTACAACTCAATAGATTCTACCTTCCTGTAACGTTTCAGCCTGATTGGACCTAGTTTTCACACAAATGGACCCAGAATGATGTGAAATTGTGCTTCGTGCAACATAATTCTGGGTGCCATTTACAAACCATAAGTGCTAATGACTCCATTCCTTTTTGTGGTTGTAGGGGCTGTTGATTGGAGTACACTAAAACAAACCTGATCTCTCTAGGACATTCAGAAGCCAAGTTATAAGCCCACAGATGTGTAACTGGACTACTTCTTTAAATTGACACCAAATCCGGTGACGTTTGGGACATGGTTTGACCCCCTTAGGAAAGTGCTATCATCATGAAACGTTCAGATCACTTACAACTCAATAGATTCTACCTTCCTGTAACGTTTCAGCCTGATTGGACCTTGTTTTCACACAAATGGACCCAGAATGATGTGAAATTGTGCTTCGTGCAACATAATTCTGGGTGCCATTTACAAACCATAAGTGCTAATGACTCCATCCCTTTTTGTGGTTGTAGGGGCTGTTGATTGGAGTACACTAAAACAAACCTGATCTCTCTAGGACATTCAGAAGCCAAGTTATAAGCCCACAAATGTGTAACTGGACTACTTCTTTAAAGTGACACAAGGCCTGGTGACCTTTGGGACATGGTTTTACCCCCTATAGGAATGTGCGATCATCATGTAACGTTCAGATCACTTACAACTCAATATATTCTACCTTCTTGTAACGTTTCAGCCTGATTGGACCTTGTTTTCACACAAATGGACCCAGAATGATGTGAAATTGTTCTTCGTGCAACATAATTCTGGGTGCCATTTAAAAACCATAAGTGCTAATGGCTCCATTCCTTTTTGTGGTTGTAGGGGCTGTTAATTGGAGTACTCTAAAACAAACCTGACCTCTCTAGGATATTCAGAAGCCAAGTTATAAGCCCACAAAGGTGTAACTGGACTACTTCTTTAAAGTGACACCAAGCCCGGTGACCTTTGGGACATGGTTTGACCCCCTATAGGAATGTGTGATCATCATGAAACGTTCAGATAACTTACAACTCAATAGATTCTACCTTCTTGTAACGTTTCAGCCTGATTGGACCTTGTTTTCACACAAATGAACCCAGAATGATGTGAAATTGTGCTTCGTGCAACATAATTCTGGGTGCCATTTACAAACCATAAGTGCTAATGGCTCCATTCCTTTTTGTGGTTGTAGGGGCTGTTGATTGGAGTACACTAAAACAAACCTGATCTCTCTAGGACATTCAGAAGCCAAGTTATAAGCCCACAAATGTGTAACTGGACTACTTCTTTAAATTGACACCAGATCCGGTGACCTTTGGGACATGGTTTGACCCCCTTAGGAAAGTGCTATCATCATGAAACCTTCAGATCACTTACAACTCAATAGATTCTACCTTCCTGTAACGTTTCAACCTGATTGGACCTTGTTTTCACACAAATGGACCCAGAATGATGTGAAATTGTGCTTCGTGCAACATAATTCTGGGTGCCATTTAAAAACCATAAGTGCTAATGGCTCCATTCCTTTTTGTGGTTGTAGGGGCTGTTAATTGGAGTACTCTAAAACAAACCTGACCTCTCTAGGATATTCAGAAGCCAAGTTATAAGCCCACAAAGGTGTAACTGGACTACTTCTTTAAAGTGACACCAAGCCCGGTGACCTTTGGGACATGGTTTGACCCCCTATAGGAATGTGTGATCATCATGAAACATTCAGATCACTTACAACTCAATAGATTCTACCTTCTTGTAACGTTTCTGCCTGATTGGACCTTGTTTTCACACAAATGGACCCAGAATGATGTGAAATTGTGCTTTGTGCAACATAATTCTGGGTGCCATTTACAAACCATAAGTGCTAATGACTCCATTCCTTTTTGTGGTTGTAGGGGCTGTTGATTGGAGTACACTAAAACAAACCTGATCTCTCTAGAACATTCAGAAGCCAAGTTATAAGCCCACAATGTGTAACTGGACTACTTCTTTAAATTGACACCGGATCCGGTGACGTTTGGGACATGGTTTGACCCCCTTAGGAAAGTGCTATCATCATGAAACGTCCAGATCACTTACAACTCAATAGATTCTACCTTCCTGCAACGTTTCAGCCTGATTGGACCTTGTTTTCACACAAATGAAACCAGAATAATGTGAAATTGTGCTTCGTGCAACATAATTCTGGGTGCCATTTAAAAACCATAAGTGCTAATGGCTCCATTCCTTTTTGTGGTTGTAGGGGCTGTTAATTGGAGTACACTAAAATAAACCTGATCTCTCTAGGACATTCAGAAGCCAAGTTATAAGCCCACAAATGTGTAACTGGACTACTTCTTTAAAGTGACACCAGGCCTGGTGACCTTTGGGACATTGTTTGACCCCCTATAGGAATGTGCGATCATCATGAAACGTTCAGATCACTTACAACTCAATAGATTCTACCTTCTTGTAACGTTTCAGCCTGATTGGACCTTGTTTTCACACAAATGAACCCAGAATGATGTGAAATTGTGCTTCGTGCAACATAATTCTGGGTGCCATTTAAAAACCATAAGTGCTAATGACTCCATTCCTTTTTGTGGTAAAAGGGGCTGTTAATTGGAGTACTCTAAAACAAACCTGACCTCTCTAGGACATGCAGAAGCCAAGTTATAAGCCCACAAAGGTGTAACTGGACTACTTCTTTAAATTGACACCAGATCCGGTGACCTTTGGGACGTGGTTTGACCCCTTATAGGAATGTGCGATCATCATGAAACATTCAGATCACTTACAACTCAATAGATTCTACCTTCTTGTAACGTTTCAGCCTGATTGGACATTGTTTTCACACAAATGGACCCAGAATGATGTGAAATTGTGCTTCGTGCAACATAATTCTGCGTGCCATTTAAAAACCATAAGTGCTAATTACTCCATTCCTTTTTGTGGTTGTAGGGGCTGTTGATTGGAGTACACTAAAACAAACCTGATCTCTCTAGGACATGCAGAAGCCAAGTTATAAGCCCACAAATGTGTAACTGGACTACTTCTTTAAAGTGACACCAGGCCTGGTGACTTTTGGGACATGGTTTTACCCCCTATAGGAATGTGCGATCATCATGAAACGTTCAGATCACTTACAACTCAATAGATTCTACCTTCTTGTAACATTTCAGCCTGATTGGACCTTGTTTTCACACAAATGGACCCAGAATGATGTGAAATTGTGCTTCGTGCAACATAATTCTGGGTGCCATTTAAAAACCACAAGTGCTAATGGCTCCATTCCTTTTTGCGGTTGTAGGGGCTGTTAATTGGAGTACTCTAAAACAAACCTGACCTCTCTAGGATATTCAGAAGCCAAGTAATAAGCCCACAAAGGTGTAACTGGACTACTTCTTCAAAGTGACACCAAGCCCGGTGACCTTTGGGACATGGTTTGACCCCCTTTAGGAATGTGTAATCATCATGAAACGTTCAGATCACTTACAACTCAATAGATTCTACCTTCTTGTAACGTTTCAGCCTGATTGGACCTTGTTTTCACACAAATGGACCCAGAATGATGTGAAATTGTGCTTCGTGCAACATAATTCTGGGTGCCATTTACAAACCATAAGTGCTAATGACTCCATTCCTTTTTGTGGTTGTAGGGGCTGTTGATTGGAGTACACTAAAACAAACCTGATCTCTCTAGGACATTCAGAAGCCAAGTTATAAGCCCACAAATGTGTAACTGGACTACTTCTTTAAATTGACACCAGATCCGGTGACGTTTGGGACATGGTTTGACCCCCTTAGGAAAGTGCTATCATCATGAAACGTTCAGATCACTTACAACCAGGGGCGGTTCTAGACCAAATTTTCCAGGGGGGCCACTGTGGGGCCAGTATTTTTTCATGGGGGCGCAAGAAAAAAAAATCATAATTAAAGACAATGAACAAGTAAACTATTACAGTGAATGCAGTAATGGTTTACTTGTGAAAGTAAAACTGGCATGTTTTTATGGTACTCAGATAACAATTCTGAATGCTTCACCGCAACATGTGACTTGAGTAAAAAAATAATTCTAGTTTATTATTATAGTTTGTGACTTTATTTGAAGATTATATAAACTGTACATATGAAAAATAAACATTCAAACAAATAAAATATGTGCACAATACAATTTGCTTTTTGTAGTCAACACACACACACACACACACACACACACACACACACACACACACACACACACACACACACACGTAAGCATAATCACTTCACCAATTGTTTTGATAAACTCACGATTTTCTATAACCTTTTTACAGTGTTCCTTGTCGAGTATATTAGCTAATGTTGTATTAGCTTTCACAGCCCTCTGGTAGTCCCTCCACGCTATCATTGAGTCCTTATGCCTTTCAGACTTTGCATGTACTGAAAACCCCTCCTCTCTCAGTTGCTTTTTTCCAGTTCCTAAATCCACATGGTGAGTCAAACACACTTCCTGCGCTACTTGGTGGGCTAAAATGTCTGCATGCATGACAATAAGTAGAGTCCATAGTAACAGAATATTCAACCCAAGGATTACTTTCATACCAGCTTGGCTGAAAGCTGCATCTTCTGTCTCCTATTAATGTCACTGGAAATGTCCTCAAACTAGGCTGAGTAGGTGGGTCATCCTTGCACTTGCTGATATCTGAAAGAAAATAAATGTTAGCATGAGGATAAAAGTCATAATTAGTTAATTCAGAGTCTTATTTTATTTATTTATTAAATAAAAACAACAGAAATTTTGGTCCAGAGTCAGCATGCCTCAAATGCATTTTACACACAATATGAGCTGCAAACACAGAGGGCTTGTTCAACACCCACAAACCTGACGGTAGTGTACACGGTGCACATGACAGCAGATGTCCCTCTTTTTGCTCCTCACTCTCTCCCTCACAGCCTACATCTTCCTCCTCACTCTCTTCCTCACAGCCTACATCTTCCTCCTCACTCTCTCCCTCACAGCCTACATCTTCCTCCTCCTCACTCTCAGGGTGGACAGCCTCTGACCTGTCTGGTTCCTCTCCAACCAACTCCTCCTTCTCTCTTTCATCCTGCTTCTCAGTTCCCTCGTGACTTTCATCCTCTCTCTGTCTACGCTGTTCTTTATTAACAGCGGTAAAAAAAAAAAGGACAAAACGTCCCGCTGATGCTTCCAGTCAGTGCTGCGAGAAAGTCATAGATAAATGAATACTGTGATCTAATCTCAACGTGTCTAAGGCTTAAAATGCAGCAACTTCATTTTTATTTTACAGTTAATGTTACACAGGAAAAACAAATCAGTGTTAACTGTGGATAGACTCAGTTAGGAACTTAAAAGTAAATGACAGAAACGCGCGACTACGATCAAAACATTGATGTCAGGAAAATAAACTGTATTGCTTACCTTCGTCTCTTAGCGTCTTTTCCGTTTGGCGTCCTCAAGAACTTCTTCGGGTCCCATTTAAACTATTTTTAACCTTTTATTCAAAAATCCACCGGGTAAACAGTTCTGCGCTCTAAAGGCTCCGTGTGAAACGCTGCAGCGCATTAGTTCCCGTCTCCGAGGCAGCGCGCGAAAAAAAAAATCCGATCTCTTCAGCACAGGGGCCATAACAGGGGCCAGGGCCGGTTCTACAGGGGCCCAGGCCCCTGTGGGCCCCCGTTTAAAACCGCCATTGCTTACAACTCAATAGATTCTACCTTCCTGTAACGTTTCAGCCTGATTGGACCTTGTTTTCACACAAATGGACCCAGAATGATGTGAAATTGTGCTTCGTGCAACATAATTCTGGGTGCCATTTACAAAACATAAGTGCTAATGACTCCATTCCTTTTTGTGGTTGTAGGGGCTGTTGATTGGAGTACACTAAAACAAACCTGATCTCTCTAGGACATTCAGAAGCCAAGTTATAAGCCCACAAAGGTGTAACTGGACTGCTTCTTTAAATTGACACCAGATCCGGTGACCTTTGGGACATGGTTTGACCCCCTTAGGAAAGTGCTATCATCACGAAACGTTCAGATCACTTACAACTCAATAGATTCTACCTTCCTGTAACGTTTCTGCCTGATTGGACCTTGTTTTCACACAAATGAACCCAGAATGATGTGAAATTGTGCTTCGTGCAACATAATTCTGGGTGGCATTTAAAAACCATAAGTGCTAATGACTCCATTTCTTTTTGTGGTTGTAGGGGCTGTTGATTGGAGTACACTAAAACAAACCTGATCTCTCTAGGACATGCAGAAGCCAAGTTATCAGCCCACAAATGTGTAACTGGACTACTTTAAATTGACACCAGATCCGGTGACCTTTGGGACATGGTTTGACCCCTTATAGGAATGTGTGATCATCATGAAACAGTCAGATCACTTACAACTCAATAGATTCTACCTTCTTGTAACGTTTCAGCCTGATTGGACCTTGTTTTCACACAAATGGACCCAGAATGATGTGAAATTGTGCTTAGTGCAACATCATTCTGGGTGCCATTTACAAACCATAAGTGCTAATGACTCCATTCCTTTTTGTGGTTGTAGGGGCTGTTGATTGGGGTACACTAAAACAAACCTGATCTCTCTAGGACATTCAGAAGCCAAGTTATAAGCCCACAAATGTGTAACTGGACTACTTCTTTAAAGTGACACCAGGCCTGGTGACCTTTGGGACATGGTTTGACCCCCTATAGGAATGTGCGATCATCATGAAACGTTAGGATCACTTACTACTCAATAGATTCTACCTTCTTGTAACGTTTCAGCCTGATTGGACCTTGTTGTTACACAAATGAACCCAGAATGATGTAAAATTGTGCTTCGTGCAACTTAATTCTGGGTGCCATTTAAAAACCATAAGTGCTAATGACTCCATTCCTTTTTGTGGTTGTAGGGGCTGTTGATTGGAGTACACTGAAACAAACCTGATCTCTCTAGGACATTCAGAAGCCAAGTTATAAGCCCACAAAGGTGTAACTGGACTGCTTCTTTAAATTGACACCAGATCCGGTGACCTTTGGGACATGGTTTGACCCCCTTAGGAAAGTGCTATCATCATGAAACGTTCAGATCACTTACAACTCAATAGATTCTACCTTCCTGTAACGTTTCTGCCTGATTGGACCTTGTTTTCACACAAATGAACCCAGAATGATGTGAAATTGTGCTTCGTGCAACATAATTCTGGGTGCCATTTAAAAACCATAAGTGCTAATGACTCCATTCCTTTTTGTGGTTGTAGGGGCTGTTGATTGGAGTACACTAAAACAAACCTGATCTCTCTAGGACATGCAGAAGCCAAGTTATAAGCCCACAAATGTGTAACTGGACTACTTTAAATTGACACCAGATCCGGTGACGTTTGGGACATGGTTTGACCCCTTATCGGAATGTGCGATCATCATGAAACATTCAGATCACTTACAACTCAATAGATTCTACCTTCTTGTAACGGTTCAGCCTGATTGGACCTTGTTTTCACACAAATGGACCCAGAATGATGTGAAATTGTGCTTAGTGCAACATAATTCTGGGTGCAATTTACAAACCATAAGTGCTAATGACTCCATTCCTTTTTGTGGTTGTAGGGGCTGTTGATTGGAGTACACTAAAACAAACCTGATCTCTCTAGGACATTCAGAAGCCAAGTTATAAGCCCACAAATGTGTAACTGGACTACTTCTTTAAAGTGACACCAGGCCTGGTGACCTTTGGGACATGGTTTTACCCCCTATAGGAATGTGCGATCATCATGAAACATTCAGATCACTTACAACTCAATAGATTCTACCTTCTTGTAACGTTTCAGCCTGATTGGACCTTGTTTTCACACAAATGGACCCAGAATGATGTGAAATTGTGCTTCGTGCAACATAATTCTGGGTGCCATTTAAAAACCATAAGTGCGAATGGCTCCTTTCCTTTTTGTGGTTGTAGGGGCTGTTAATTGGAGTACTCTAAAACAAACCTGACCTCTCTAGGATATTCAGAAGCCAAGTTATAAGCCCACAAAGGTGTAACTGGACTACTTCTTTAAAGTGACACCAAGCCCGGTGACCTTTGGGACATGGTTTACCTCGGGGCGCGTTTTGCTTGGGCCTCTCTCCTGGAGGCGCTCAGTCAGACCCAGTGGTGACATGTGACAAGACGCTCCTCGGGGCGCGTCTTGCTTGGGCCTCTCTCTTGGAGAACCTCAGTCAGACCCATTGTTGACATGTGGCAAGACGCTCCTCGGGGCGCGTCTTGCTTGGGCTTCTCTCCTGGAGGCCCTCAGTCAGACCCATTGTTGACATGTGGCAAGACGCTCCTCGGGGCGCGTCTTGCTTGGGCATCTCTCCTGGAGGCGCTCAGTCAGACTGAGTGCTGACATAAGGCAAGACGCTCCTCGGGGCGCGTCTTGCTGGGGCCTCTCTCCTGGAGGAGCTCAGTCAGACCCAGTGCTTACATGTGGCAAGACGCTCCTCGGGGCGCGTCTTGCTGGGGCTTCTCTCCTGAAGGCGTTCAGTCAGACCGAGTGCTGACATGTGGCAAGACACTCCTCGGGACGCGTCTTGCTTGGGCTTCTCTCCTGGAGGCCCTCAGTCAGACTAATTGTTGACATGTGGCAAGACGCTTCTCGGGGTGCGTCTTGCTTGGGCCTCTCTCCTGGAGGCGCTCAGTCAGACCGAGTGCTAACATGTGGCAAGACGCTCCTCGGGGCGCGTCTTGCTTGGGCTTCTCTCCTGGAGGCCCTCAGTCAGACTCATTGTTGACATGTGGCAAGACGCTCCTCGGGGCGCGTCTTGCTTGGGCCTCTCTCCTGGAGGCGCTCAGTCAGACCGAGTGCTGACATAAGGCAAGACGCTCCTCGGGGCGCGTCTTGCTTGGGCCTCTCTCCTGGAGGCGCTCAGTCAGACCCAGTGGTGACATGTGGCAAGATGCTCCTCGGGGCGCGTCTTGCTTGGGCCTCTCTCCTGGAGACGCTCAGTCAGACCCAGTGTTGACACGTGACAAGACGCTCCTCGGGGCGCGTCTTGCTTGGGCTTCTCTCATGGAGGCCCTCAGTCAGACCCATTGTTGATATGTGGCAAGACGCTCCTCGGGGCGCGTCTTGCTTGGGCCTCTCTCCTGGAGGTGCTCAGTCAGACCGAGTGCTGACATGTGGCAAGACGCTCCTCGGGGCGCGTCTTGCTTGGGCTTCTCTCCTGGAGGCCCTCAGTCAGACCCATTGTTTACATGTGGCAAGACGCTCCTCGGGGCGCATCTTGCTTGGGCCTCTCTCCTGGAGGTGCTCAGTCAGACCCAGTGTTGACATGGTGCAAGACGCTCCTCTGGGCGCGTCTTGCTTGGGCTTCTCTCTTGGAGACCCTCAGTCAGACCCATTGTTGACATGTGGCAAGACGCTCCTCGGGGCGCGTCTTGCTTGGGCTTCTCTCCTGGAGGCCCTCAGTCAGACCCATTGTTTACATGTGGCAAGACGCTCCTCGGGGTGCGTCTTGCTTGGGCTTCTCTCCTGGAGGCCCTCAGTCAGACCCATTGTTGACATGTGTCAAGACGCTTCTCGGGGCGCGTCTTGCTTGGACCTCTCTCCTGGAGGCGCACAGTCAGACCGAGTGCTGACATAAGGCAAGACGCTCCTCGGGGCGCGTCTTGCTGGGGCCTCTCTCCTGGAGGCGCTCAGTCATACCCAGTGCTTACATGTGGCAAGACGCTCCTAGGGGCGCGTCTTGCTGGGGCTTCTCTCCTGGAGGCGTTCAGTCAGACCGAGTGCTGACATGTGGCAAGACACTCCTCGGGACGCGTCTTGCTTGGGCTTCTCTCCTGGAGGCCCTCAGTCAGACTCATTGTTGACATGTGGCAAGACGCTTCTCGGGGCGCGTCTTGCTGGGGCCCCTCTCCTGGAGGAGCTCAGTCAGACCCAGTGCTTACATGTGGCAAGACGCTCCTCGGGGCGAGTCTTGCTGGGGCTTCTCTCCTAGAGGCGTTCAGTCAGACCGAGTGCCGACATGTGGCAAGACGCTCCTCGGGACGCGTCTTGCTTGGGCTTCTCTCCTCGAGGCCCTCAGTCAGACTCATTGTTGACATGTGGCAAGACGCTCCTCGGGGCGCGTCTTGCTTGGGCCTCTCTCCTGGAGGCGCTCAGTCAGACCGAGTGCTGACATAAGGCAAGATGCTCCTCGGGGCGCGTCTTGCTGGGGCCTCTCTCCTGGAGGCGCTCAGTCAGACCCAGTGCTTACATGTGGCAAGACGCTCCTCGGGGCGCGTCTTGCTTGGGCCTCTCTCCAGGAGGCGCTCAGTCAGACTCAGTGGTGACATGTGACAAGACGCTCCTCGGGGCACGTCTTGCTTGGGCTTCTCTCATGGAGGCCCTCAGTCAGACCCATTGTTGATATGTGGCAATACGCTCCTCGGGGCGCGTCTTGCTTGGGCTTCTCTCCTAGAGGCGTTCAGTCAGACCGAGTGCCGACATGTGGCAAGACGCTCCTCGGGACGCGTCTTGCTTGGGCTTCTCTCCTCGAGGCCCTCAGTCAGACTCATTGTTGACATGTGGCAAGACGCTCCTCGGGGCGCGTTTTGCTTGGGCCTCTCTCCTGGAGGCGCTCAGTCAGACCCAGTGGTGAAATGTGACAAGACGCTCCTCGGGGCGCGTCTTGCTTGGGCCTCTCTCCTGGAGGCGCTCAGTCAGACCCAGTGGTGACATGTGACAAGACGCTCCTTGGGGCGCGTCTTGCTTGGGCTTCTCTCATGGAGGCCCTCAGTCAGACCCATTGTTGATATGTGGCAAGACGCTCCTCGGGGCGCGTCTTGCTTGGGCTTCTCTCATGGAGGCCCTCAGTCAGACCCATTGTTGATATGTGGCAAGACGCTCCTCGGGGCGAGTCTTGCTTGGGCCTCTCTCCTGGAGGTGCTCAGTCAGACCCAGTGTTGACATGGTGCAAGACGCTCCTCGGGGCGCGTCTTGCTTGGGCTTCTCTCTTGGAGAACCTCAGTCAGACCCATTGTTGACATGTGGCAAGACGCTCCTCGGGGCGCGTCTTGCATGGGCTTCTCTCCTGGAGGCCCTCAGTCAGACCCATTGTTGACATGTGGCAAGACGCTCCTCGGGGCGCGTCTTGCTTGGGCCTCTCTCCTGGAGGCGCTCAGTCAGACCGAGTGCTGACATGTGGCAAGACGCTCCTCGGGGCGCGTCTTGCTTGGGCTTCTCTCATGGAGGCCCTCAGTCAGACCCATTGTTGATATGTGGCAAGACGCTCCTCGGGGCGAGTCTTGCTTGGGCCTCTCTCCTGGAGGTGCTCAGTCAGACCCAGTGTTGACATGGTGCAAGACGCTCCTCGGGGCGCGTCTTGCTTGGGCTTCTCTCTTGGAGAACCTCAGTCAGACCCATTGTTGACATGTGGCAAGACGCTCCTCGGGGCACGTCTTGCTTGGGCTTCTCTCATGGAGGCCCTCAGTCAGACCCATTGTTGATATGTGGCAAGACGCTCCTCGGGGCGCGTCTTGCTTGGGCCTCTCTCCTGGAGGTGCTCAGTCAGACCGAGTGCTGACATGTGGCAAGACGCTCCTCGGGGCGCGTCTTGCTTGGGCTTCTCTCCTGGAGGCCCTCAGTCAGACCCATTGTTTACATGTGGCAAGACGCTCCTCGGGGCGCATCTTGCTTGGGCCTCTCTCCTGGAGGTGCTCAGTCAGACCCAGTGTTGACATGGTGCAAGACGCTCCTCGGGGCGCGTCTTGCTTGGGCTTCTCTCTTGGAGGCCCTCAGTCAGACACATTGTTGACATGTGGCAAGACGCTCCTCGGGGCGCGTCTTGCTTGGGCTTCTCTCCTGGAGGCCCTCAGTCAGACCCATTGTTGACATGTGGCAAGACGCTCCTCGGGGCGCGTCTTGCTTGGGCTTCTCTCCTGGAGGCCCTCAGTCAGACCCATTGTTGAAATGTGGCAAGACGCTCCTCGGGGCGCGTCTTGCTTGGGCCTCTCTCCTGGAGGCGCTCAGTCAGACCGAGTGCTGACATAAGGCAAGACGCTCCTCGGGGCGCGACTTGCTGGGGCCTCTCTCCTGGAGGCGTTCAGTCAGACCGAGTGCTGACATGTGGCAAGACACTCCTCGGGACGCGTCTTGCTTGGGCTTCTCTCCTGGAGGCCCTCAGTCAGACTCATTGTTGACATGTGGCAAGACGCTTCTCGGGGTGCGTCTTGCTTGGGCCTCTCTCCTGGAGGCGCTCAGTCAGACTGAGTGCTAACATGTGGCAAGATGCTCCTCGGGGCGCGTCTTGCTTGGGCTTCTCTCCTGGAGGCCCTCAGTCAGACCCATTGTTGACATGTGGCAAGACGCTCCTCGGGGCGCGTCTTGCTTGGGCCTCTCTCCTGGAGGCGCTCAGTCAGACCGAGTGCTGACATAAGGCAAGACGCTCCTCGGGGCGCGTCTTGCTTGGGCCTCTCTCCTGGAGGCCCTCAGTCAGACCCATTGTTGATATGTGGCAAGACGCTCCTCGGGGCGCGTCTTGCTGGGGCTTCTCTCCTAGAGGCGTTCAGTCAGACCGAGTGCCGACATGTGGCAAGACGCTCCTCGGGACGCGTCTTGCTTGGGCTTCTCTCCTCGAGGCGCTCAGTCAGACCGAGTGCTGACATAAGGCAAGATGCTCCTCGGGGCGCGTCTTGCTGGGGCCTCTCTCCTGGAGGCTCTCAGTCAGACCCAGTGCTTACATGTGGCAAGACGCTCCTCGGGGCGCGTCTTGCTTGGGCCTCTCTCCAGGAGGCGCTCAGTCAGACTCAGTGGTGACATGTGACAAGACGCTCCTCGGGGCACGTCTTGCTTGGGCTTCTCTCATGGAGGCCCTCAGTCAGACCCAGTGTTGATATGTGGCAATACGCTCCTCGGGGCGCATCTTGCTGGGACTTCTCTACTAGAGGCGTTCAGTCAGACCGAGTGCCGACATGTGGCAAGACGCTCCTCGGGACGCGTTTTGCTTGGGCCTCTCTCCTGGAGGTGCTCAGTCAGACCCAGTGGTGAAATGTGACAAGACGCTCCTCGGGGCGCGTCTTGCTTGGGCCTCTCTCCTGGAGGCGCTCAGTCAGACCCAGTGGTGACATGTGACAAGACGCTCCTCGGGGCGCGTCTTGCTTGGGCTTCTCTCATGGAGGCCCTCAGTCAGACCCATTGTTGATATGTGGCAAGACGCTCCTCGGGGCGCGTCTTGCTTGGGCTTCTCTCCTCGAGGCCCTTAGTCAGACTCATTGTTGACATGTGGCAAGACGCTCCTCGGGGCGCGTTTTGCTTGGGCCTCTCTCCTGGAGGCGCTCAGTCAGACCCAGTGGTGAAATGTGACAAGACGCTCCTCGGGGCGCGTCTTGCTTGGGCCTCTCTCCTGGAGGCGCTCAGTCAGACCCAGTGGTGACATGTGACAAGACGCTCCTCGGGGCGCGTCTTGCTTGGGCTTCTCTCATGGAGGCCCTCAGTCAGACCCATTGTTGATATGTGGCAAGACGCTCCTCGGGGCGCGTCTTGCTTGGGCTTCTCTCATGGAGGCCCTCAGTCAGACCCATTGTTGATATGTGGCAAGACGCTCCTCGGGGCGAGTCTTGCTTGGGCCTCTCTCCTGGAGGTGATCAGTCAGACCCAGTGTTGACATGGTGCAAGACGCTCCTCGGGGCGCGTCTTGCTTGGGCTTCTCTCTTGGAGAACCTCAGTCAGACCCATTGTTGACATGTGGCAAGACGCTCCTCGGGGCGCGTCTTGCATGGGCTTCTCTCCTGGAGGCCCTCAGTCAGACCCATTGTTGACATGTGGCAAGACGCTCCTCGGGGCGCGTCTTGCTTGGGCCTCTCTCCAGGAGGCGCTCAGTCAGACTCAGTGGTGACATGTGACAAGACGCTCCTCGGGGTGCGTCTTGCTTGGGCTTCTCTCATGGAGGCCCTCAGTCAGACCCATTGTTGACATGTGGCAAGACGCTCCTCGGGGCGCGTCTTGCTTGGGCTTCTCTCCTGGAGGCCCTCAGTCAGACCCATTGTTGAAATGTGGCAAGACGCTCCTCGGGGCGCGTCTTGCTTGGGCCTCTCTCCTGGAGGCGCTCAGTCAGACCGAGTGCTGACATAAGGCAAGACGCTCCTCGGGGCGCGACTTGCTGGGGCCTCTCTCCTGGAGGCGTTCAGTCAGACCGAGTGCTGACATGTGGCAAGACACTCCTCGGGACGCGTCTTGCTTGGGCTTCTCTCCTGGAGGCCCTCAGTCAGACTCATTGTTGACATGTGGCAAGACGCTTCTCGGGGTGCGTCTTGCTTGGGCCTCTCTCCTGGAGGCGCTCAGTCAGACTGAGTGCTAACATGTGGCAAGATGCTCCTCGGGGCGCGTCTTGCTTGGGCTTCTTTCCTGGAGGCCCTCAGTCAGACCCATTGTTGACATGTGGCAAGACGCTCCTCGGGGCGCGTCTTGCTTGGGCCTCTCTCCTGGAGGCGCTCAGTCAGACCGAGTGCTGACATAAGGCAAGACGCTCCTCGGGGCGCGTCTTGCTTGGGCCTCTCTCCTGGAGGCCCTCAGTCAGACCCATTGTTGATATGTGGCAAGACGCTCCTCGGGGCGCGTCTTGCTGGGGCTTCTCTCCTAGAGGCGTTCAGTCAGACCGAGTGCCGACATGTGGCAAGACGCTCCTCGGGACGCGTCTTGCTTGGGCTTCTCTCCTCGAGGCCCTCAGTCAGACTCATTGTTGACATGTGGCAAGACGCTCCTCGGGGCGCGTCTTGCTTGGGCCTCTCTCCTGGAGGCGCTCAGTCAGACCGAGTGCTGACATAAGGCAAGATGCTCCTCGGGGCGCGTCTTGCTGGGGCCTCTCTCCTGGAGGCTCTCAGTCAGACCCAGTGCTTACATGTGGCAAGACGCTCCTCGGGGCGCGTCTTGCTTGGGCCTCTCTCCAGGAGGCGCTCAGTCAGACTCAGTGGTGACATGTGACAAGACGCTCCTCGGGGCACGTCTTGCTTGGGCTTCTCTCATGGAGGCCCTCAGTCAGACCCAGTGTTGATATGTGGCAATACGCTCCTCGGGGCGCATCTTGCTGGGACTTCTCTACTAGAGGCGTTCAGTCAGACCGAGTGCCGACATGTGGCAAGACGCTCCTCGGGACGCGTTTTGCTTGGGCCTCTCTCCTGGAGGTGCTCAGTCAGACCCAGTGGTGAAATGTGACAAGACGCTCCTCGGGGCGCGTCTTGCTTGGGCCTCTCTCCTGGAGGCGCTCAGTCAGACCCAGTGGTGACATGTGACAAGACGCTCCTCGGGGCGCGTCTTGCTTGGGCTTCTCTCATGGAGGCCCTCAGTCAGACCCATTGTTGATATGTGGCAAGACACTCCTCGGGGCGCGTCTTGCTTGGGCTTCTCTCCTCGAGGCCCTTAGTCAGACTCATTGTTGACATGTGGCAAGACGCTCCTCGGGGCGCGTTTTGCTTGGGCCTCTCTCCTGGAGGCGCTCAGTCAGACCCAGTGGTGAAATGTGACAAGACGCTCCTCGGGGCGCGTCTTGCTTGGGCCTCTCTCCTGGAGGCGCTCAGTCAGACCCAGTGGTGACATGTGACAAGACGCTCCTCGGGGCGCGTCTTGCTTGGGCTTCTCTCATGGAGGCCCTCAGTCAGACCCATTGTTGATATGTGGCAAGACGCTCCTCGGGGCGCGTCTTGCTTGGGCTTCTCTCATGGAGGCCCTCAGTCAGACCCATTGTTGATATGTGGCAAGACGCTCCTCGGGGCGAGTCTTGCTTGGGCCTCTCTCCTGGAGGTGCTCAGTCAGACCCAGTGTTGACATGGTGCAAGACGCTCCTCGGGGCGCGTCTTGCTTGGGCTTCTCTCTTGGAGAACCTCAGTCAGACCCATTGTTGACATGTGGCAAGACGCTCCTCGGGGCGCGTCTTGCTTGGGCCTCTCTCCTGGAGGCGCTCAGTCAGACCGAGTGCTGACATGTGGCAAGACGCTACAACCACAAAAAGGAATGGAGCCATTAGCACTTATGGTTTTTAAATGGCACCCAGAATTATGTTGCACGAAGCACAATTTCACATCATTCTGGGTTCATTCGTGTGAAAACAAGGTCCAATCAGGCTGAAACGTTACAGGAAGGTAGAATCTATTGAGTTGTAAGTGATCTGAACGTTTCATTATGATAGCACTTTCCTAAGGGGGTCAAACCATGTCCCAAACGTCACCGGATCCGGTGTCAATTTAAAGAAGTAGTCCAGTTACACATTTGTGGGCTTATAACTTGGCTTCTGAATGTTCTAGAGAGATCAGGTTTGTTTTAGTGTACTCCAATCAACAGCCCCTACAACCACAAAAAGGAATGGAGTCATTAGCACTTATGGTTTGTAATTGGCACCCAGAATTATGTTGCACAAAGCACAATTTCACATCATTCTGGGTCCATTTGTGTGAAAACAAGGTCCAATCAGGCTGAAACCTTACAAGAAGGTAGAATCTGTTGAGTTGTAAGTGATCTGAACGTTTCATGATGATCACACATTCCTATAGGGGGTCAAACCATGTCCCAAAGGTCACCGGGCTTGGTGTCACTTTAAAGAAGTAGTCCAGTTACACCTTTGTGGGCTTATAACTTGGCTTCTGAATATCCTAGAGAGGTCAGGTTTGTTTTAGAGTACTCCAATTAACAGCCCCTACAACCACAAAAAGGAATGGAGCCATTAGCACTTATGGTTTTTAAATGGCACCCAGAATTATGTTGCACGAAGCACAATTTCACATCATTCTGGGTCCATTTGTGTGAAAACAAGGTCCAATCAGGTTGAAACATTACAGGAAGGTAGAATCTATTGAGTTGTAAGTGATCTGAAGGTTTCATGATGATAGCACTTTCCTAAGGGGGTCAAACCATGTCCCAAAGGTCACCGGATCTGGTGTCAATTTAAAGAAGTAGTCCAGTTACACATTTGTGGGCTTATAACTTGGCTTCTGAATGTCCTAGAGAGATCAGGTTTGTTTTAGTGTACTCCAATCAACAGCCCCTACAACCACAAAAAGGAATGGAGCCATTAGCACTTATGGTTTGTAAATGGCACCCAGAATTATGTTGCACGAAGCACAATTTCACATCATTCTGGGTTCATTTGTGTGAAAACAAGGTCCAATCAGGCTGAAACCTTACAAGAAGGTAGAATCTATTGAGTTGTAAGTGATCTGAACGTTTCATGATGATCACACATTCCTATAGGGGGTCAAACCATGTCCCAAAGGTCACCGGGCTTGGTGTCACTTTAAAGAAGTAGTCCAGTTACACCTTTGTGGGCTTATAACTTGGCTTCTGAATATCCTAGAGAGGTCAGGTTTGTTTTAGAGTACTCCAATTAACAGCCCCTACAACCACAAAAAAGAATGGAGCCATTAGCACTTATGGTTTTTAAATGGCACCCAGAATTATGTTGCACGAAGCACAATTTCACATCATTCTGGGTCCATTTGTGTGAAAACAAGGTCCAATCAGGCTGAAACGTTACAAGAAGGTAGAATATATTGAGTTGTAAGTTATCTGAACGTTACATGATGATCGCACATTCCTATAGGGGGTAAAACCATGTCCCAAAGGTCACCAGGCCTGGTGTCACTTTAAAGAAGTAGTCCAGTTACACATTTTTGGGCTTATAACTTGGCTTCTGCATGTCCTAGAGAGATCAGGTTTGTTTTAGTGTACTCTAATCAACAGCCCCTACAACCACAAAAAGGAATGGAGTCATTAGCACTTATGGTTTTTAAATGCCACCCAGAATTATGTTGCACAAAGCACAATTTCACATCATTCTGGGTTCATTTGTGTGAAAACAAGGTCCAATCAGGCAGAAACGTTACAGGAATGTAGAATCTATTGAGTTGTAAGTGATCTGAACGTTTCATGATGATAGCACTTTCCTAAGGGGGTCAAACCATGTCCCAAAGGTCACCGGATCTGGTGTCAATTTAAAGAAGCAGTCCAGTTACACCTTTGTGGGCTTATAACTTGGCTTCTGAATGTCCTAGAGAGATCAGGTTTGTTTTAGTGTACTCCAATCAACAGCCCCTACAACCACAAAAAGGAATGGAGTCATTAGCACTTATGGTTTTTAAATGGCACCCAGAATTATGTTGCACGAAACACAATTTTACATCATTCTGGGTTCATTTGTGTAAAAACAAGGTCCAATCAGGCTGAAACGTTACAAGAAGGTAGAATCTATTGAGTTGTAAGTGATCTGAACGTTTCATGATGATCCTACATTCCTATAGGGGGTCAAACCATGTCCCAAAGGTCACCAGGCCTGGTGTCACTTTAACGAAGTAGTCCAGGTATACATTTGTGGGCTTATAACTTGGCTTCTGAATGTCCTAGAGAGATCAGGTTTGTTTTAGTGTACTCCAATCAACAGCCCCTACAACCACAAAAAGGAATGGAGTCATTAGCACTTATGGTTTGTAAATGGCACCCAGAATTATGTTGCACGAAGCACAATTTCACATCATTCTGGGTCCATTTGTGTGAAAACAAGGTCCAATCAGGCTGAAACGTTACAGGAAGGTAGAATCTATTGAGTTGTAAGTGATCTGAACGTTTCATGATGATAGCACTTTCCTAAGGGGGTCAAACCATGTCCCAAACGTCACCGGATTTGGTGTCAATTTAAAGAAGTAGTCCAGTTACACATTTGTGGGCTTATAACTTGGCTTCTGAATGTCCTAGAGAGATCAGGTTTGTTTTAGTGTACTCCAATCAACAGCCCCTACAACCACAAAAAGGAATGGAGTCATTAGCACTTATGGTTTGTAAATGGCACCCAGAATTATGTTGCACGAAGCACAATTTCACATCATTCTGGGTCCATTTGTGTGAAAACTAGGTCCAATCAGGCTGAAACGTTACAGGAAGGTAGAATCTATTGAGTTGTAAGTGATCTGAACGTTTCATGATGATAGCACTGTCCTAAGGGGGTCAAACCATGTCCCAAACGTCACCGGATTTGGTGTCAATTTAAAGAAGTAGTCCAGTTACACATTTGTGGGCTTATAACTTGGCTTCTGAATGTCCTAGAGAGATCAGGTTTGTTTTAGTGTACTCCAATCAACAGCCCCTACAACCACAAAAAGGAATGGAGTCATTAGCACTTATGGTTTGTAAATGGCACCCAGAATTATGTTGCACGAAGCACAATTTCACATCATTCTGGGTCCATTTGTGTGAAAACTAGGTCCAATCAGGCTGAAACGTTACAGGAAGGTAGAATCTATTGAGTTGTAAGTGATCTGAACGTTTCATGATGATCACACATTCCTATAGGGGGTCAAACCATGTCCCAAAGGTCACCGGGCTTGGTGTCACTTTAAAGAAGTAGTCCAGTTACACCTTTGTGGGCTTATAACTTGGCTTCTGAATATCCTAGAGAGGTCAGGTTTGTTTTAGAGTACTCCAATTAACAGCCCCTACAACCACAAAAAGGAATGGAGCCATTAGCACGTATGGTTTTTAAATGGCACCCAGAATTATGTTGCACGAAGCACAATTTCACATCATTCTGGGTCCATTTGTGTGAAAACAAGGTCCAATCAGGCTGAAACGTTACAGGAAGGTAGAATCTATTGAGTTGTAAGTGATCTGAATGTTTCATGATGATAGCACTTTCCTAAGGGGGTCAAACCATGTCCCAAAGGTCACCGGATCTGGTGTCAATTTAAAGAAGTAGTCCAGTTACACATTTGTGGGCTTATAACTTGGCTTCTGAATGTCCTAGCGAGATCAGGTTTGTTTTAGTGTACTCCAATCAACAGCCCCTACAACCACAAAAAGGAATGGAGCCATTAGCACTTATGGTTTGTAAATGGCACCCAGAATTATGTTGCACGAAGCACAATTTCACATCATTCTGGGTTCATTTGTGTGAAAACAAGGTCCAATCAGGCTGAAACGTTACAAGAAGGTAGAATCTATTGAGTTGTAAGTGATCTGAACGTTTCATGATGATCACACATTCCTATAGTGGGTCAAACCATGTCCCAAAGGTCACCGGGCTTGGTGTCACTTTAAAGAAGTAGTCCAGTTACACCTTTGTGGGCTTATAACTTGGCTTCTGAATATCCTAGAGAGGTCAGGTTTGTTTTAGAGTACTCCAATTAACAGCCCCTACAACCACAAAAAGGAATGGAGCCATTAGCACTTATGGTTTTTAAATGGCACCCAGAATTATGTTGCACGAAGCACAATTTCACATCATTCTGGGTCCATTTGTGTGAAAACAAGGTCCAGTCAGGCTGAAACGTTACAAGAAGGTAGATTATATTGAGTTGTAAGTGATCTGAACGTTACATGATGATCGCACATTCCTATAGGGGGTAAAACCATGTCCCAAAGGTCACCTGGCCTGGTGTCACTTTAAAGAAGTAGTCCAGTTACACATTTGTGGGCTTATAACTTGGCTTCTGCATGTCCTAGAGAGATCAGGTTTGTTTTAGTGTACTCTAATCAACAGCCCCTACAACCACAAAAAGGAATGGAGTCATTAGCACTTATGGTTTTTAAATGCCACCCAGAATTAAGTTGCACAAAGCACAATTTCACATCATTCTGGGTTCATTTGTGTGAAAACAAGGTCCAATCAGGCAGAAACGTTACAGGAAGGTAGAATCTATTGAGTTGTAAGTGATCTGAACGTTTCATGATGATAGCACTTTCCTAAGGGGGTCAAACCATGTCCCAAAGGTCACCGGATCTGGTGTCAATTTAAAGAAGTAGTCCAGTTACACCTTTGTAGGCTTATAACTTGTCTTCTGAATGTCCTAGAGAGATCAGGTTTGTTTTAGTGTACTCCAATCAACAGCCCCTACAACCACAAAAAGGAATGGAGTCATTAGCACTTATGGTTTGTAAATGGCACCCAGAATTATGTTGCACGAAGCACAATTTCACATCATTCTGGGTCCATTTGTGTGAAAACTAGGTCCAATCAGGCTGAAACGTTACAGGAAGGTAGAATCTATTGAGTTGTAAGTGATCTGAACGTTTCATGATGATAGCACTGTCCTAAGGGGGTCAAACCATGTCCCAAACGTCACCGGATTTGGTGTCAATTTAAAGAAGTAGTCCAGTTACACATTTGTGGGCTTATAACTTGGCTTCTGAATGTCCTAGAGAGATCAGGTTTGTTTTAGTGTACTCCAATCAACAGCCCCTACAACCACAAAAAGGAATGGAGTCATTAGCACTTATGGTTTGTAAATGGCACCCAGAATTATGTTGCAGGAAGCACAATTTCACATCATTCTGGGTCCATTTGTGTGAAAACTAGGTCCAATCAGGCTGAAACGTTACAGGAAGGTAGAATCTATTGAGTTGTAAATGATCTGAACGTTTCATGATGATCACACATTCCTAAGGGGGTCAAACCATGTCCCAAAGGTCACCGGGCTTGGTGTCACTTTAAAGAAGTAGTCCAGTTACACCTTTGTGGGCTTATAACTTGGCTTCTGAATATCCTAGAGAGGTCAGGTTTGTTTTAGAGTACTCCAATTAACAGCCCCTACAACCACAAAAAGGAATGGAGCCATTAGCACGTATGGTTTTTAAATGGCACCCAGAATTATGTTGCACGAAGCACAATTTCACATCATTCTGGGTCCATTTGTGTGAAAACAAGGTCCAATCAGGCTGAAACGTTACAGGAAGGTAGAATCTATTGAGTTGTAAGTGATCTGAAGGTTTCATGATGATAGCACTTTCCTAAGGGGGTCAAACCATGTCCCAAAGGTCACCGGATCTGGTGTCATTTTAAAGAAGTAGTCCAGTTACACATTTGTGGGCTTATAACTTGGCTTCTGAATGTCCTAGCGAGATCAGGTTTGTTTTAGTGTACTCCAATCAAGAGCCCCTACAACCACAAAAAGGAATGGAGCCATTAGCACTTATGGTTTGTAAATGGCACCCAGAATTATGTTGCACGAAGCACAATTTCACATCATTCTGGGTTCATTTGTGTGAAAACAAGGTCCAATCAGGCTGAAACGTTACAAGAAGGTAGAATCTATTGAGTTGTAAGTGATCTGAACGTTTCATGATGATCACACATTCCTATAGTGGGTCAAACCATGTCCCAAAGGTCACCGGGCTTGGTGTCACTTTAAAGAAGTAGTCCAGTTACACCTTTGTGGGCTTATAACTTGGCTTCTGAATATCCTAGAGAGGTCAGGTTTGTTTTAGAGTACTCCAATTAACAGCCCCTACAACCACAAAAAGGAATGGAGCCATTAGCACTTATGGTTTTTAAATGGCACCCAGAATTATGTTGCACGAAGCACAATTTCACATCATTCTGGGTCCATTTGTGTGAAAACAAGGTCCAGTCAGGCTGAAACGTTACAAGAAGGTAGAATATATTGAGTTGTAAGTGATCTGAACGTTACATGATGATCTCACATTCCTATAGGGGGTAAAACCATGTCCCAAAGGTCACCAGGCCTGGTGTCACTTTAAAGAAGTAGTCCAGTTACACATTTGTGGGCTTATAACTTGGCTTCTGCATGTCCTAGAGAGATCAGGTTTGTTTTAGTGTACTCTAATCAACAGCCCCTACAACCACAAAAAGGAATAGAGTCATTAGCACTTATGGTTTTTAAATGCCACCCAGAATTATGTTGCACAAAGCACAATTTCACATCATTCTGGGTTCATTTGTGTGAAAACAAGGTCCAATCAGGCAGAAACGTTACAGGAAGGTAGAATCTATTGAGTTGTAAGTGATCTGAACATTTCATGATGATAGCACTTTCCTAAGGGGGTCAAACCATGTCCCAAAGGTCACCGGATCTGGTGTCAATTTAAAGAAGCAGTCCAGTTACACCTTTGTAGGCTTATAACTTGGCTTCTGAATGTCCTAGAGAGATCAGGTTTGTTTTAGTGTACTCCAATCAACAGCCCCTACAACCACAAAAAGGAATGGAGTCATTAGCACTTATGGTTTTTAAATGGCACCCAGAATTATGTTGCACGAAACACAATTTTACATCATTCTGGGTTCATTTGTGTAAAAACAAGGTCCAATCAGGCTGAAACGTTACAAGAAGGTAGAATCTATTGAGTTGTAAGTGATCTGAACGTTTCATGATGATCGCACATTCCTATAGGGGGTCAAACCATGTCCCAAAGGTCACCAGGCCTGGTGTCACTTTAACGAAGTAGTCCAGGTATACATTTGTGGGCTTATAACTTGGCTTCTGAATGTCCTAGAGAGATCAGGTTTGTTTTAGTGTACTCCAATCAACAGCCCCTACAACCACAAAAAGGAATGGAGTCATTAGCACTTATGGTTTGTAAATGGCACCCAGAATTATGTTGCACGAAGCACAATTTCACATCATTCTGGGTCCATTTGTGTGAAAACAAGGTCCAATCAGGCTGAAACGTTACAGGAAGGTAGAATCTATTGAGTTGTAAGTGAGCTGAACGTTTCATGATGATAGCACTTTCCTAAGGGGGTCAAACCATGTCCCAAACGTCACCGGATCTGGTGTCAATTTAAAGAAGTAGTCCAGTTACACATTTGTGGGCTTATAACTTGGCTTCTGAATGTCCTAGAGAGATCAGGTTTGTTTTAGTGTACTCCAATCAACAGCCCCTACAACCACAAAAAGGAATGGAGTCATTAGCACTTATGGTTTGTAAATGGCACCCAGAATTATGTTGCACGAAGCACAATTTCACATCATTCTGGGTCCATTTGTGTGAAAACAAGGTCCAATCAGGCTGAAACGTTACAGGAAGGTAGAATCTATTGAGTTGTAAGTGATCTGAACGTTTCATGATGATAGTTCCTAAGGGGGTCAAACCATGTCCCAAACGTCACCGGATCTGGTGTCAATTTAAAGAAGTAGTCCAGTTACACATTTGTGGGCTTATAACTTGGCTTCTGAATGTCCTAGAGAGATCAGGTTTGTTTTAGTGTACTCCAATCAACAGCCCCTACAACCACAAAAAGGAATGGAGTCATTAGCACTTATGGTTTGTAAATGGCACCCAGAATTATGTTGCACGAAGCACAATTTCACATCATTCTGGGTCCATTTGTGTGAAAACAAGGTCCAATCAGGCTGAAACGTTACAAGAAGGTAGAATCTATTGAGTTGTAAGTGATCTGAACGTTTCATGATGATCACACATTCCTATAGGGGGTCAAACCATGTCCCAAAGGTCACCGGGCTTGGTGTCACTTTAAAGAAGTAGTCCAGTTACACCTTTGTGGGCTTATAACTTGGCTTCTGAATATCCTAGAGAGGTCAGGTTTGTTTTAGAGTACTCCAATTAACAGCCCCTACAACCACAAAAAGGAATGGAGCCATTAGCACTTATGGTTTTTAAATGGCACCCAGAATTATGTTGCACGAAGCACAATTTCACATCATTCTGGGTCCATTTGTGTGAAAACAAGGTCCAATCAGGCTGAAACGTTACAAGAAGGTAGAATATATTGAGTTGTAAGTGATCTGAACGTTACATGATGATTGCACATTCCTATAGGGGGTAAAACCATGTCCCAAAGGTCACCAGGCCTGGTGTCACTTTGAAGAAGTAGTCCAGTTACACATTTGTGGGCTTATAACTTGGCTTCTGCATGTCCTAGAGAGATCAGGTTTGTTTTAGTGTACTCTAATCAACAGCCCCTACAACCACAAAAAGGAATGGAGTCATTAGCACTTATGGTTTTTAAATGCCACCCAGAATTATGTTGCACAAAGCACAATTTCACATCATTCTGGGTTCATTTGTGTGAAAACAAGGTCCAATCAGGCAGAAACGTTACAGGAAGGTAGAATCTATTGAGTTGTAAGTGATCTGAACGTTTCATGATGATAGCACTTTCCTAAGGGGGTCAAACCATGTCCCAAAGGTCACCGGATCTGGTGTCAATTTAAAGAAGCTGTCCAGTTACACCTTTGTGGGCTTATAACTTGGCTTCTGAATGTCCTAGAGAGATCAGGTTTGTTTTAGTGTACTCCAATCAACAGCCCCTACAACCACAAAAAGGAATGGAGTCATTAGCACTTATGGTTTTTAAATGGCACCCAGAATTATGTTGCACGAAACACAATTTTACATCATTCTGGGTTCATTTGTGTAAAAACAAGGTCCAATCAGGCTGAAACGTTACAAGAAGGTAGAATCTATTGAGTTGTAAGTGATCTGAACGTTTCATGATGATCGCACATTCCTATAGGGGGTCAAACCATGTCCCAAAGGTCACCAGGCCTGGTGTCACTTTAACGAAGTAGTCCAGGTATACATTTGTGGGCTTATAACTTGGCTTCTGAATGTCCTAGAGAGATCAGGTTTGTTTTAGTGTACTCTAATCAACAGCCCCTACAACCACAAAAAGGAATGGAGTCATTAGCACTTATGGTTTGTAAATGGCACCCAGAATTATGTTGCACGAAGCACAATTTCACATCATTCTGGGTCCATTTGTGTGAAAACTAGGTCCAATCAGGCTGAAACGTTACAGGAAGGTAGAATCTATTGAGTTGTAAGTGATCTGAACGTTTCATGATGATCACACATTCCTATAGGGGGTCAAACCATGTCCCAAAGGTCACCGGGCTTGGTGTCACTTTAAAGAAGTAGTCCAGTTACACTTTTGTGGGCTTATAACTTGGCTTCAGAATATCCTAGAGAGGTCAGGTTTGTTTTAGAGTACTCCAATTAACAGCCCCTACAACCACAAAAAGGAATGGAGCCATTAGCACTTATGGTTTTTAAATGGCACCCAGAATTATGTTGCACGAAGCACAATTTCACATCATTCTGGGTCCATTTGTGTGAAAACAAGGTCCAATCAGGCTGAAACGTTACAGGAAGGTAGAATCTATTGAGTTGTAAGTGATCTGAAGGTTTCATGATGATAGCACTTTCCTAAGGGGGTCAAACCATGTCCCAAAGGTCACCGGATCTGGTGTCAATTTAAAGAAGTAGTCCAGTTACACATTTGTGGGCTTATAACTTGGCTTCTGAATGTCCTAGCGAGATCAGGTTTGTTTTAGTGTACTCCAATCAACAGCCCCTACAACGACAAAAAGGAATGGAGCCCTTAGCACTTATGGTTTGTAAATGGCACCCAGAATTATGTTGCACGAAGCACAATTTCACATCATTCTGGGTTCATTTGTGTGAAAACAAGGTCCAATCAGGCTGAAACGTTACAAGAAGGTAGAATCTATTGAGTTGTAAGTGATCTGAACGTTTCATGATGATCACACATTCCTATAGTGGGTCAAACCATGTCCCAAAGGTCACCGGGCTTGGTGTCACTTTAAAGAAGTAGTCCAGTTACACCTTTGTGGGCTTATAACTTGGCTTCTGAATATCCTAGAGAGGTCAGGTTTGTTTTAGAGTACTCCAATTAACAGCCCCTACAACCACAAAAAGGAATGGAGCCATTAGCACTTATGGTTTTTAAATGGCACCCAGAATTATGTTGCACGAAGCACAATTTCACATCATTCTGGGTCCATTTGTGTGAAAACAAGGTCCAGTCAGGCTGAAACGTTACAGGAAGGTAGAATCTATTGAGTTGTAAGTGATCTGAACGTTTCATGATGATAGCACTTTCCTAAGGGGGTCAAACCATGTCCCAAAGGTCACCGGATCTGGTGTCAATTTAAAGAAGCAGTCCAGTTACACCTTTGTAGGCTTATAACTTGGCTTCTGAATGTCCTAGAGAGATCAGGTTTGTTTTAGTGTACTCCAATCAACAGCCCCTACAACCACAAAAAGGAATGGAGTCATTAGCACTTATGGTTTTTAAATGGCACCCAGAATTATGTTGCACGAAACACAATTTTACATCATTCTGGGTTCATTTGTGTAAAAACAAGGTCCAATCAGGCTGAAACGTTACAAGAAGGTAGAATCTATTGAGTTGTAAGTGATCTGAACGTTTCATGATGATCGCACATTCCTATAGGGGGTCAAACCATGTCCCAAAGGTCACCAGGCCTGGTGTCACTTTAACGAAGTAGTCCAGGTATACATTTGTGGGCTTATAACTTGGCTTCTGAATGTCCTAGAGAGATCAGGTTTGTTTTAGTGTACTCCAATCAACAGCCCCTACAACCACAAAAAGGAATGGAGTCATTAGCACTTATGGTTTGTAAATGGCACCCAGAATTATGTTGCACGAAGCACAATTTCACATCATTCTGGGTCCATTTGTGTGAAAACAAGGTCCAATCAGGCTGAAACGTTACAGGAAGGTAGAATCTATTGAGTTGTAAGTGAGCTGAACGTTTCATGATGATAGCACTTTCCTAAGGGGGTCAAACCATGTCCCAAACGTCACCGGATCTGGTGTCAATTTAAAGAAGTAGTCCAGTTACACATTTGTGGGCTTATAACTTGGCTTCTGAATGTCCTAGAGAGATCAGGTTTGTTTTAGTGTACTCCAATCAACAGCCCCTACAACCACAAAAAGGAATGGAGTCATTAGCACTTATGGTTTGTAAATGGCACCCAGAATTATGTTGCACGAAGCACAATTTCACATCATTCTGGGTCCATTTGTGTGAAAACAAGGTCCAATCAGGCTGAAACGTTACAGGAAGGTAGAATCTATTGAGTTGTAAGTGATCTGAACGTTTCATGATGATAGTTCCTAAGGGGGTCAAACCATGTCCCAAACGTCACCGGATCTGGTGTCAATTTAAAGAAGTAGTCCAGTTACACATTTGTGGGCTTATAACTTGGCTTCTGAATGTCCTAGAGAGATCAGGTTTGTTTTAGTGTACTCCAATCAACAGCCCCTACAACCACAAAAAGGAATGGAGTCATTAGCACTTATGGTTTGTAAATGGCACCCAGAATTATGTTGCACGAAGCACAATTTCACATCATTCTGGGTCCATTTGTGTGAAAACAAGGTCCAATCAGGCTGAAACGTTACAAGAAGGTAGAATCTATTGAGTTGTAAGTGATCTGAACGTTTCATGATGATCACACATTCCTATAGGGGGTCAAACCATGTCCCAAAGGTCACCGGGCTTGGTGTCACTTTAAAGAAGTAGTCCAGTTACACCTTTGTGGGCTTATAACTTGGCTTCTGAATATCCTAGAGAGGTCAGGTTTGTTTTAGAGTACTCCAATTAACAGCCCCTACAACCACAAAAAGGAATGGAGCCATTAGCACTTATGGTTTTTAAATGGCACCCAGAATTATGTTGCACGAAGCACAATTTCACATCATTCTGGGTCCATTTGTGTGAAAACAAGGTCCAATCAGGCTGAAACGTTACAAGAAGGTAGAATATATTGAGTTGTAAGTGATCTGAACGTTACATGATGATTGCACATTCCTATAGGGGGTAAAACCATGTCCCAAAGGTCACCAGGCCTGGTGTCACTTTAAAGAAGTAGTCCAGTTACACATTTGTGGGCTTATAACTTGGCTTCTGCATGTCCTAGAGAGATCAGGTTTGTTTTAGTGTACTCTAATCAACAGCCCCTACAACCACAAAAAGGAATGGAGTCATTAGCACTTATGGTTTTTAAATGCCACCCAGAATTATGTTGCACAAAGCACAATTTCACATCATTCTGGGTTCATTTGTGTGAAAACAAGGTCCAATCAGGCAGAAACGTTACAGGAAGGTAGAATCTATTGAGTTGTAAGTGATCTGAACGTTTCATGATGATAGCACTTTCCTAAGGGGGTCAAACCATGTCCCAAAGGTCACCGGATCTGGTGTCAATTTAAAGAAGCTGTCCAGTTACACCTTTGTGGGCTTATAACTTGGCTTCTGAATGTCCTAGAGAGATCAGGTTTGTTTTAGTGTACTCCAATCAACAGCCCCTACAACCACAAAAAGGAATGGAGTCATTAGCACTTATGGTTTTTAAATGGCACCCAGAATTATGTTGCACGAAACACAATTTTACATCATTCTGGGTTCATTTGTGTAAAAACAAGGTCCAATCAGGCTGAAACGTTACAAGAAGGTAGAATCTATTGAGTTGTAAGTGATCTGAACGTTTCATGATGATCGCACATTCCTATAGGGGGTCAAACCATGTCCCAAAGGTCACCAGGCCTGGTGTCACTTTAACGAAGTAGTCCAGGTATACATTTGTGGGCTTATAACTTGGCTTCTGAATGTCCTAGAGAGATCAGGTTTGTTTTAGTGTACTCTAATCAACAGCCCCTACAACCACAAAAAGGAATGGAGTCATTAGCACTTATGGTTTGTAAATGGCACCCAGAATTATGTTGCACGAAGCACAATTTCACATCATTCTGGGTCCATTTGTGTGAAAACTAGGTCCAATCAGGCTGAAACGTTACAGGAAGGTAGAATCTATTGAGTTGTAAGTGATCTGAACGTTTCATGATGATCACACATTCCTATAGGGGGTCAAACCATGTCCCAAAGGTCACCGGGCTTGGTGTCACTTTAAAGAAGTAGTCCAGTTACACTTTTGTGGGCTTATAACTTGGCTTCAGAATATCCTAGAGAGGTCAGGTTTGTTTTAGAGTACTCCAATTAACAGCCCCTACAACCACAAAAAGGAATGGAGCCATTAGCACTTATGGTTTTTAAATGGCACCCAGAATTATGTTGCACGAAGCACAATTT
This sequence comes from Nothobranchius furzeri, assembly GCF_043380555.1. NCBI lineage: Eukaryota > Metazoa > Chordata > Actinopteri > Cyprinodontiformes > Nothobranchiidae > Nothobranchius > Nothobranchius furzeri. The sequence goes on along the minus strand of NC_091746.1, from coordinate 2,748,496 downwards.
CACATCATTCTGGGTCCATTTGTGTGAAAACAAGGTCCAATCAGGCTGAAACGTTACAGGAAGGTAGAATCTATTGAGTTGTAAGTGATCTGAAGGTTTCATGATGATAGCACTTTCCTAAGGGGGTCAAACCATGTCCCAAAGGTCACCGGATCTGGTGTCAATTTAAAGAAGTAGTCCAGTTACACATTTGTGGGCTTATAACTTGGCTTCTGAATGTCCTAGCGAGATCAGGTTTGTTTTAGTGTACTCCAATCAACAGCCCCTACAACGACAAAAAGGAATGGAGCCCTTAGCACTTATGGTTTGTAAATGGCACCCAGAATTATGTTGCACGAAGCACAATTTCACATCATTCTGGGTTCATTTGTGTGAAAACAAGGTCCAATCAGGCTGAAACGTTACACGAAGGTAGAATCTATTGAGTTGTAAGTGATCTGAACGTTTCATGATGATCACACATTCCTATAGGGGGTCAAACCATGTCCCAAAGGTCACCGGGCTTGGTGTCACTTTAAAGAAGTAGTCCAGTTACACCTTTGTGGGCTTATAACTTGGCTTCTGAATATCCTAGAGAGGTCAGGTTTGTTTTAGAGTACTCCAATTAACAGCCCCTACAACCACAAAAAGGAATGGAGCCATTAGCACTTATGGTTTTTAAATGGCACCCAGAATTATGTTGCACGAAGCACAATTTCACATCATTCTGGGTCCATTTGTGTGAAAACAAGGTCCAATCAGGCTGAAACGTTACAAGAAGGTTGAATATATTGAGTTGTAAGTGATCTGAACGTTACATGATGATCGCACATTCCTATAGGGGGTAAAACCATGTCCCAAAGGTCACCAGGCCTGGTGTCACTTTAAAGAAGTAGTCCAGGTATACATTTGTGGGCTTATAACTTGGCTTCTGCATGTCCTAGAGAGATCAGGTTTGTTTTAGTGTACTCTAATCAACAGCCCCTACAACCACAAAAAGGAATGGAGTCATTAGCACTTATGGTTTTTAAATGCCACCCAGAATTATGTTGCACAAAGCACAATTTCACATCATTCTGGGTTCATTTGTGTGAAAACAAGGTCCAATCAGGCAGAAACGTTACAGGAAGGTAGAATCTATTGAGTTGTAAGTGATCTGAACGTTTCATGATGATAGCACTTTCCTAAGGGGGTCAAACCATGTCCCAAAGGTCACCGGATCTGGTGTCAATTTAAAGAAGCAGTCCAGTTACACCTTTGTGGGCTTATAACTTGGCTTCTGAATGTCCTAGAGAGATCAGGTTTGTTTTAGTGTACTCCAATCAACAGCCCCTACAACCACAAAAAGGAATGGAGTCATAAGCACTTATGGTTTTTAAATGGCACCCAGAATTATGTTGCACGAAACACAATTTTACATCATTCTGGGTTCATTTGTGTAAAAACAAGGTCCAATCAGGCTGAAACGTTACAAGAAGGTAGAATCTATTGAGTTGTAAGTGATCTGAACGTTTCATGATGATCGCACATTCCTATAGGGGGTCAAACCATGTCCCAAAGGTCACCAGGCCTGGTGTCACTTTAAAGAAGTAGTCCAGGTATACATTTGTGGGCTTATAACTTGGCTTCTGAATGTCCTAGAGAGATCAGGTTTGTTTTAGTGTACTCCAATCAACAGCCCCTACAACCACAAAAAGGAATGGAATCATTAGCACTTATGGTTTGTAAATGGCACCCAGAATTATGTTGCACGAAGCACAATTTCACATCATTCTGGGTCCATTTGTGTGAAAACAAGGTCCAATCAGGCTGAAACGTTACAGGAAGGTAGAATCTATTGAGTTGTAAGTGATCTGAACGTTTCATGATGATAGCACTTTCCTAAGGGGGTCAAACCATGTCCCAAACGTCCCCGGATCTGGTGTCAATTTAAAGAAGTAGTCCAGTTACACATTTGTGGGCTTATAACTTGGCTTCTGAATGTCCTAGAGAGATCACGTTTGTTTTAGTGTACTCCAATCAACAGCCCCTACAACCACAAAAAGGAATGGAGTCATTAGCACTTATGGTTTGTAAATGGCACCCAGAATTATGTTGCACGAAGCACAATTTCACATCATTCTGGGTCCATTTGTGTGAAAACTAGGTCCTATCAGGCTGAAACGTTACAGGAAGGTAGAATCTATTGAGTTGTAAGTGATCTGAACGTTTCATGATGATAGCACTTTCCTAAGGGGGTCAAACCATGTCCCAAACGTCACCGGATCTGGTGTCAATTTAAAGAAGTAGTCCAGTTACACATTTGTGGGCTTATAACTTGGCTTCTGAATGTCCTAGAGAGATCAGGTTTGTTTTAGTGTACTCCAATCAACAGCCCCTACAACCACAAAAAGGAATGGAGTCATTAGCACTTATGGTTTGTAAATGGCACCCAGAATTATGTTGCACGAAGCACAATTTCACATCATTCTGGGTCCATTTGTGTGAAAACAAGGTCCAATCAGGCTGAAACGTTACAAGAAGGTAGAATCGATTGAGTTGTAAGTGATCTGAACGTTTCATGATGATCACACATTCTTATAGGGGGTCAAACCATGTCCCAAAGGTCACCGGGCTTGGTGTCACTTTAAAGAAGTAGTCCAGTTACACCTTTGTGGGCTTATAACTTGGCTTCTGAATATCCTAGAGAGGTCAGGTTTGTTTTAGAGTACTCCAATTAACAGCCCCTACAACCACAAAAAGGAATGGAGCCATTAGCACTTATGGTTTTTAAATGGCACCCAGAATTATGTTGCACGAAGCACAATTTCACATCATTCTGGGTCCATTTGTGTGAAAACAAGGTCCAATCAGGCTGAAACGTTACAAGAAGGTAGAATCTATTGAGTTATAAGTGATCTGAACGTTTCATGATGATCGCACATTCCTATAGGGGGTAAAACCATGTCCCAAAGGTCACCAGGCCTGGTGTCACTTTAAAGAAGTAGTCCAGTTACACATTTGTGGGCTTATAACTTGGCTTCTGAATGTCCTAGAGAGATCAGGTTTGTTTTAGTGTACTCCAGTCAACAGCCCCTACAACCACAAAAAGGAATGGAGTCATTAGCACTTATGGTTTGTAAATTGCACCCAGAATGATGTTGCACTAAGCACAATTTCACATCATTCTGGGTCCATTTGTGTGAAAACAAGGTCCAATCAGGCTGAAACGTTACAAGAAGGTAGAATCTATTGAGTTGTAAGTGATCTGAATGTTTCATGATGATCGCACATTCCGATAAGGGGTCAAACCATGTCCCAAAGGTCACCGGATCTGGTGTCAATTTAAAGTAGTCCAGTTACACATTTGTGGGCTTATAACTTGGCTTCTGCATGTCCTAGAGAGATCAGGTTTGTTTTAGTGTACTCCAATCAACAGCCCCTACAACCACAAAAAGGAATGGAGTCATTAGCACTTATGGTTTTTAAATGGCACCCAGAATTATGTTGCACGAAGCACAATTTCACATCATTCTGGGTTCATTTGTGTGAAAACAAGGTCCAATCAGGCAGAAACGTTACAGGAAGGTAGAATCTATTGGGTTGTAAGTGATCTGAACGTTTCATGATGATAGCACTTTCCTAAGGGGGTCAAACCATGTCCCAAAGGTCACCGGATCTGGTGTCAATTTAAAGAAGCAGTCCAGGTACACCTTTGTGGGCTTATAACTTGGCTTCTGAATGTCCTAGAGAGATCAGGTTTGTTTCAGTGTACTCCAATCAACAGCCCCTACAACCACAAAAAGGAATGGAGTCATTAGCACTTATGGTTTTTAAATGGCACCCAGAATTAAGTTGCACGAAGCACAATTTTACATCATTCTGGGTTCATTTGTGTAAAAACAAGGTCCAATCAGGCTGAAACGTTACAAGAAGGTAGAATCTATTGAGTAGTAAGTGATTCTAACGTTTCATGATGATCGCACATTCCTATAGGGGGTCAAACCATGTCCCAAAGGTCACCAGGCCTGGTGTCACTTTAACGAAGTAGTCCAGGTATACATTTGTGGGCTTATAACTTGGCTTCTGAATGTCCTAGAGGGATCAGGTTTGTTTTAGTGTACTCCAATCAACAGCCCCTACAACCACAAAAAGGAATGGAGCCATTAGCACTTATGGTTTTTAAATGGCACCCAGAATTATGTTGCACGAAGCACAATTTCACATCATTCTGGGTCCATTTGTGTGAAAACAAGGTCCAATCAGGCTGAAACGTTACAAGAAGGTAGAATCTATTGAGTTGTAAGTGATCTGAACGTTTCATGATGATCGCACATTCCTATAGGGGGTAAAACCATGTCCCAAAGGTCACCAGGCCTGGTGTCACTTTAAAGAAGTAGTCCAGTTACACATTTGTGGGCTTATAACTTGGCTTCTGAATGTCCTAGAGAGATCAGGTTTGTTTTAGTGTACCCCAATCAACAGCCCCTACAACCACAAAAAGGAATGGAGTCATTAGCACTTATGGTTTGTAAATGGCACCCAGAATGATGTTGCACTAAGCACAATTTCACATCATTCTGGGTCCATTTGTGTGAAAACAAGGTCCAATCAGGCTGAAACGTTACAAGAAGGTAGAATCTATTGAGTTGTAAGTGATCTGACTGTTTCATGATGATCACACATTCCTATAAGGGGTCAAACCATGTCCCAAAGGTCCCCGGATCTGGTGTCAATTTAAAGTAGTCCAGTTACACATTTGTGGGCTTATAACTTGGCTTCTGCATGTCCTAGAGAGATCAGGTTTGTTTTAGTGTACTCCAATCAACAGCCCCTACAACCACAAAAAGGAATGGAGTCATTAGCACTTATGGTTTTTAAATGCCACCCAGAATTATGTTGCACGAAGCACAATTTCACATCATTCTGGGTTAATTTGTGTGAAAACAAGGTCCAATCAGGCAGAAACGTTACAGGAAGGTAGAATCTATTGAGTTGTAAGTGATCTGAACGTTTCGTGATGATAGCACTTTCCTAAGGGGGTCAAACCATGCCCCAAAGGTCACCGGATCTGGTGTCAATTTAAAGAAGCAGTCCAGTTACACCTTTGTGGGCTTATAACTTGGCTTCTGAATGTCCTAGAGAGATCAGGTTTGTTTTAGTGTACTCCAATCAACAGCCCCTACAACCACAAAAAGGAATGGAGTCATTAGCACTTATGGTTTGTAAATGGCACCCAGAATTATGTTGCACGAAGCACAATTTCACATCATTCTGGGTCCATTTGTGTGAAAACAAGGTCCAATCAGGCTGAAACGTTACAGGAAGGTAGAATCTATTGAGTTGTAAGTGATTTGAACGTTTCATGATGATAACACTTTCCTATAGGGGGTCAAACCATGTCCCAAACGTCTTCAGATCTGGTGTCAATTTAAAGAAGTAGTCCAGTTACACATTTGTGGGCTTATAACTTGGCTTCTGAATGTCCTAGAGAGATCAGGTTTGTTTTAGTGTACTCCAATCAACAGCCCCTACAACCACAAAAAGGAATGGAGTCATTAGCACTTATGGTTTGTAAATGGCACCCAGAATTATGTTGCACGAAGCACAATTTCACATCATTCTGGGTCCATTTGTGTGAAAACAAGGTCCAATCAGGCTGAAACGTTACAAGAAGGTAGAATCTATTGAGTTGTAAGTGATCTGAACGTTTCATGATGATTACACATTCCTAAAGGGGGTCAAACCATGTCCCAAAGGTCACCGGATCTGGTGTCAATTTAAAGAAGCAGTCCAGTTACACCTTTGTGGGCTTATAACTTGGCTTCTGAATGTCCTAGAGAGATCAGGTTTGTTTTAGTGTACTCCAATCAACAGCCCCTACAACCACAAAAAGGAATGGAGTCATTAGCACTTATGGTTTGTAAATGGCACCCAGAATTATGTTGCACGAAGCACAATTTCACATCATTCTGGGTCCATTTGTGTGAAAACAAGGTCCAATCAGGCTGAAATGTTACAGGAAGGTAGAATCTATTGAGTTGTAAGTGATCTGAACGTTTCATGATGATAGCACTTTCCTAAGGGGGTCAAACCATGTCCCAAACGTCACCGGATCTGGTGTCAATTTAAAGAAGTTGTCCAGTTACACATTTGTGGGCTTATAACTTGGCTTCTGAATGTCCTAGAGAGATCAGGTTTGTTTTAGTGTACTCCAATCAACAGCCCCTACAACCACAAAAGGAATGGAGTCATTAGCACTTATGGTTTGTAAATGGCACCCAGAATTATGTTGCACGAAGCACAATTTCACATCATTCTGGGTCCATTTGTGTGAAAACAAGGTCCAATCAGGCTGAAACGTTACAAGAAGGTAGAATCTATTGAGTTGTAAGTGATCTGAACGTTTCATGATGATTACACATTCCTAAAGGGGGTCAAACCATGTCCCAAAGGTCACCGGGCTTGGTGTCACTTTAAAGAAGTAGTCCAGTTACACCTTTGTGGGCTTATTACTTGGCTTCTGAATATCCTAGAGAGGTCAGGTTTGTTTTAGAGTACTCCAATTAACAGCCCCTACAACCACAAAAAGGAATGGAGCCATTAGCACTTGTGGTTTTTAAATGGCACCCAGAATTATGTTGCACGAAGCTCAATTTCACATCATTCTGGGTCCATTTGTGTGAAAACAAGGTCCAATCAGGCTGAAACGTTACAAGAAGGTAGAATCTATTGAGTTGTAAGTGATCTGAACGTTTCATGATGATCGCACATTCCTATAGGGGGTAAAACCATGTCCCAAAAGTCACCAGGTCTGGTGTCACTTTAAAGAAGTAGTCCAGTTACACATTTGTGGGCTTATAACTTGGCTTCTGAATGTCCTAGAGAGATCAGGTTTGTTTAAGTGTACTCCAATCAACAGCCCCTACAACCACAAAAAGGAATGGAGTCATTAGCACTTATGGTTTGTAAATGGCACCCAGAATTATGTTGCACGAAGCACAATTTCACATCATTCTGGGTCCATTTGTGTGAAAACAAGGTCCAATCAGGCTGAAACGTTACAAGAAGGTAGAATCTATTGAGTTGTAAGTGATCTGAATGTTTCATGATGATCGCACATTCCTATAAGGGGTCAAACCACGTCCCAAAGGTCACCGGATCTGGTGTCAATTTAAAGAAGTAGTCCAGTTACACATTTGTGGGCTTATAACTTGGCTTCTGAATGTCCTAGAGAGATCAGGTTTATTTTAGTGTACTCCAATTAACAGCCCCTACAACCACAAAAAGGAATGGAGCCATTAGCACTTATGGTTTTTAAATGGCACCCAGAATTATGTTGCACGAAGCACAATTTTACATCATTCTGGGTTCATTTGTGTGAAAACAAGGTCCAATCAGGCAGAAACGTTACAGGAAGGTAGAATCTATTGAGTTGTAAGGGATCTGAACGTTTCATGATGATAGCACTTTCCTAAGGGGGTCAAACCATGTCCCAAAGGTCACCGGATCTGGTGTCAATTTAAAGAAGTAGTCCAGTTACACCTTTGTGGGCTTATAACTTTGCTTCTGAATGTCCTAGAGAGATCAGGTTTGTTTTAGTGTACTCCAATCAACAGCCCATACAACCACAAAAAGGAATGGTGTCATTAGCACTTATGGTTTTTAAATGGCACCCAGAATTATGTTGCACGAAGCACAATTTCACATCATTCTGTGTTCATTTGTGTGAAAACAAGGTCCAATCAGGCAGAAACGTTACAGGAAGGTAGAATCTATTGGGTTGTAAGTGATCTGAACGTTTCATGATGATAGCACTTTCCTAAGGGGGTCAAACCATGTCCCAAAGGTCACCGGATCTGGTGTCAATTTAAAGAAGCAGTCCAGGTACACCTTTGTGGGCTTATAACTTGGCTTCTGAATGTCCTAGAGAGATCAGGTTTGTTTCAGTGTACTCCAATCAACAGCCCCTACAACCACAAAAAGGAATGGAGTCATTAGCACTTATGGTTTTTAAATGGCACCCAGAATTAAGTTGCACGAAGCACAATTTTACATCATTCTGGGTTCATTTGTGTAAAAACAAGGTCCAATCAGGCTGAAACGTTACAAGAAGGTAGAATCTATTGAGTAGTAAGTGATTCTAACATTTCATGATGATCGCACATTCCTATAGGGGGTCAAACCATGTCCCAAAGGTCACCAGGCCTGGTGTCACTTTAACGAAGTAGTCCAGGTAAACATTTGTGGGCTTATAACTTGGCTTCTGAATGTCCTAGAGGGATCAGGTTTGTTTTAGTGTACTCCAATCAACAGCCCCTACAACCACAAAAAGGAATGGAGCCATTAGCACTTATGGTTTTTAAATGGCACCCAGAATTATGTTGCACGAAGCACAATTTCACATCATTCTGGGTCCATTTGTGTGAAAACAAGGTCCAATCAGGCTGAAACGTTACAAGAAGGTAGAATCTATTGAGTTGTAAGTGATCTGAACGTTTCATGATGATCGCACATTCCTATAGGGGGTAAAACCATGTCCCAAAGGTCACCAGGCCTGGTGTCACTTTAAAGAAGTAGTCCAGTTACACATTTGTGGGCTTATAACTTGGCTTCTGAATGTCCTAGAGAGATCAGGTTTGTTTTAGTGTACCCCAATCAACAGCCCCTACAACCACAAAAAGGAATGGAGTCATTAGCACTTATGGTTTGTAAATGGCACCCAGAATGATGTTGCACGAAGCACAATTTCACATCATTCTGGGTCCATTTGTGTGAAAACAAGGTCCAATCAGGCTGAAACGTTACAAGAAGGTAGAATCTATTGAGTTGTAAGTGATCTGACTGTTTCATGATGATCACACATTCCTATAAGGGGTCAAACCATGTCCCAAAGGTCACCGGATCTGGTGTCAATTTAAAGTAGTCCAGTTACACATTTGTGGGCTTATAACTTGGCTTCTGCATGTCCTAGAGAGATCAGGTTTGTTTTAGTGTACTCCAATCAACAGCCCCTACAACCACAAAAAGGAATGGAGTCATTAGCACTTATGGTTTTTAAATGCCACCCAGAATTATGTTGCACGAAGCACAATTTCACATCATTCTGGGTTAATTTGTGTGAAAACAAGGTCCAATCAGGCAGAAACGTTACAGGAAGGTAGAATCTATTGAGTTGTAAGTGATCTGAACGTTTCGTGATGATAGCACTTTCCTAAGGGGGTCAAACCATGTCCCAAAGGTCACCGGATCTGGTGTCAATTTAAAGAAGCAGTCCAGTTACACCTTTGTGGGCTTATAACTTGGCTTCTGAATGTCCTAGAGAGATCAGGTTTGTTTTAGTGTACTCCAATCAACAGCCCCTACAACCACAAAAAGGAATGGAGTCATTAGCACTTATGGTTTGTAAATGGCACCCAGAATTATGTTGCACGAAGCACAATTTCACATCATTCTGGGTCCATTTGTGTGAAAACAAGGTCCAATCAGGCTGAAACGTTACAGGAAGGTAGAATCTATTGAGTTGTAAGTGATTTGAACGTTTCATGATGATAGCACTTTCCTAAGGGGGTCAAACCATGTCCCAAACGTCACCGGATCTGGTGTCAATTTAAAGAAGTAGTCCAGTTACACATTTGTGGGCTTATAACTTGGCTTCTGAATGTCCTAGAGAGATCAGGTTTGTTTTAGTGTACTCCAATCAACAGCCCCTACAACCACAAAAAGGAATAGAGTCATTAGCACTTATGGTTTGTAAATAGCACCCAGAATTATGTTGCACGAAGCACAATTTCACATCATTCTGGGTCCATTTGTGTGAAAACAAGGTCCAATCAGGCTGAAACGTTACAAGAAGGTAGAATCTATTGAGTTGTAAGTGATCTGAACGTTTCATGATGATTACACATTCCTAAAGGGGGTCAAACCATGTCCCAAACGTCACCGGATCTGGTGTCAATTTAAAGAAGCAGTCCAGTTACACCTTTGTGGGCTTATAACTTGGCTTCTGAATGTCCTAGAGAGATCAGGTTTGTTTTAGTGTACTCCAATCAACAGCCCCTACAACCACAAAAAGGAATGGAGTCATTAGCACTTATGGTTTGTAAATGGCACCCAGAATTATGTTGCACGAAGCACAATTTCACATCATTCTGGGTCCATTTGTGTGAAAACAAGGTCCAATCAGGCTGAAACGTTACAGGAAGGTAGAATCTATTGAGTTGTAAGTGATCTGAACGTTTCATGATGATAGCACTTTCCTAAGGGGGTAAAACCATGTCCCAAACGTCACCGGATCTGGTGTCAATTTAAAGAAGTAGTCCAGTTACACATTTGTGGGCTTATAACTTGGCTTCTGAATGTCCTAGAGAGATCAGGTTTGTTTTAGTGTACTCCAATCAACAGCCCCTACAACCACAAAAAGGAATGGAGTCATTAGCACTTATGGTTTGTAAATGGCACCCAGAATTATGTTGCACGAAGCACAATTTCACATCATTCTGGGTCCATTTGTGTGAAAACAAGGTCCAATCAGGCTGAAACGTTACAAGAAGGTAGAATCTATTGAGTTGTAAGTGATCTGAACGTTTCATGATGATTACACATTCCTAAAGGGGGTCAAACCATGTCCCAAAGGTCACCGGGCTTGGTGTCACTTTAAAGAAGTAGTCCAGTTACACCTTTGTGGGCTTATTACTTGGCTTCTGAATATCCTAGAGAGGTCAGGTTTGTTTTAGAGTACTCCAATTAACAGCCCCTACACCCACAAAAAGGAATGGAGCCATTAGCACTTGTGGTTTTTAAATGGCACCCAGAATTATGTTGCACGAAGCACAATTTCACATCATTCTGGGTCCATTTGTGTGAAAACAAGGTCCAATCAGGCTGAAACGTTACAAGAAGGTAGAATCTATTGAGTTGTAAGTGATCTGAACGTTTCATGATGATCGCACATTCCTATAGGGGGTAAAACCATGTCCCAAAAGTCACCAGGTCTGGTGTCACTTTAAAGAAGTAGTCCAGTTACACATTTGTGGGCTTATAACTTGGCTTCTGAATGTCCTAGAGAGATCAGGTTTGTTTAAGTGTACTCCAATCAACAGCCCCTACAACCACAAAAAGGAATGGAGTCATTAGCACTTATGGTTTGTAAATGGCACCCAGAATTATGTTGCACGAAGCACAATTTCACATCATTCTGGGTCCATTTGTGTGAAAACAAGGTCCAATCAGGCTGAAACGTTACAAGAAGGTAGAATCTATTGAGTTGTAAGTGATCTGAATGTTTCATGATGATCGCACATTCCTATAAGGGGTCAAACCACGTCCCAAAGGTCACCGGATCCGGTGTCAATTTAAAGAAGTAGTCCAGTTACACATTTGTGGGCTTATAACTTGGCTTCTGAATATCCTAGAGAGGTCAGGTTTGTTTTATAGTACTCCAATTAACAGCCCCTACAACCACAAAAAGGAATGGAGCCATTAGCACTTATGGTTTTTAAATGGCACCCAGAATTATGTTGCACGAAGCACAATTTCACATCATTCTGGGTCCATTTGTGTGAAAACAAGGTCCAATCAGGCTGAAACGTTACAAGAAGGTAGAATATATTGAGTTGTAAGTGATCTGAACGTTTCATGATGATCGCACATTCCTATAGGGGGTAAAACCATGTCCCAAAGGTCACCAGTCCTGGTGTCACTTTAAAGAAGTAGTCCAGTTACACATTTGTGGGCTTATAACTTGGCTTCTGAATGTCCTAGAGAGATCAGGTTTGTTTTACTGTACTCCAATCAACAGCCCCTACAACCACAAAAAGGAATGGAGTCATTAGCACTTATGGTTTGTAAATGGCACCCAGAATTATGTTGCACTAAGCACAATTTCACATCATTCTGGGTCCATTTGTGTGAAAACAAGGTCCAATCAGGCTGAAACGTTACAAGAAGGTAGAATCTATTGAGTTGTAAGTGATCTGAATGTTTCATGATGATCGCACATTCCTATAAGGGGTCAAACCATGTCCCAAAGGTCACCGGATCTGGTGTCAATTTAAAGAAGTAGTCCAGTTACACCTTTGTGGGCTTAGAACTTGGCTTCTGCATGTCCTAGAGTGATCAGGTTTGTTTTAGTGTACTCCAATCAACAGCCCCTACAACCACAAAAAGGAATGGAGTCATTAGCACTTATGGTTTTTAAATGGCACCCAGAATTATGTTGCACGAAGCACAATTTCACATCATTCTGCGTTCATTTGTGTGAAAACAAGGTCCAATCAGGCAGAAACGTTACAGGAAGGTAGAATCTATTGAGTTGTAAGTGATCTGAACGTTTCATGATGACAGCACTTTCCTAAGGGGGTCAAACCATGTCCCAAAGGTCACCGGATCTGGTGTCAATTTAAAGAAGTAGTCCAGTTACACCTTTGTGGGCTTATAACTTGGCTACTGAATATCCTAGAGAGGTCAGGTTTGTTTTAGAGTACTCCAATCAACAGCCCCTACAACCACAAAAAGGAATGGAGTCATTAGCACTTATGGTTTTTAAATGCCACCCAGAATTATGTTGCACGAAGCACAATTTCACATCATTCTGGGTTCATTTGTGTGAAAACAAGGTCCAATCAGGCAGAAACGTTACAGGAAGGTAGAATCTATTGAGTTGTAAGTGATCTGAACGTTTCATGATGATAGCACTTTCCTAAGGGGGTCAAACCATGTCCCAAATGTCACCGGATCTGGTGTCAATTTAAAGAAGTAGTCCAGTTACACCTTTGTGGGCTTATAACTTGGCTACTGAATATCCTAGAGAGGTCAGGTTTGTTTTAGAGTACTCCAAGTAACAGCCCCCCATTACCACAAAAAGGAATGGAGTCATTAGCACTTATGGTTTTTAAATGGCACCCAGAATTATGTTGCACGAAGCACAATTTCACATCATTCTGGGTTCATTTGTGTGAAAACAAGGTCCAATCAGGCTGAAACGTTACAAGAAGGTAGAATCTATTGAGTTGTAAGTGATCTGAACGTTTCATGATGATCGCACATTCCTATAGGGGGTCAAACCATGTCCCAAAGGTCACCAGGCCTGGTGTCACTTTAAAGAAGTAGTCCAGTTACACATTTGTGGGCTTATAACTTGGCTTCTGAATGTCCTAGAGAGATCAGGTTTATTTTAGTGTACTCCAATTAACAGCCCCTACAACCACAAAAAGGGATGGAGCCATTAGCACTTATGGTTTTTAAATGGCACCCAGAATTATGTTGCACGAAGCACAATTTCACATCATTCTGGGTTCATTTGTGTGAAAACAAGGTCCAATCAGGCTGAAACATTACAGGAAGGTAGAATCTACTGAGTTGTAAGTGATCTGAACGTTTCATGATGATCGCACATTCCTAAGGGGGTCAAACCATGTCCCAAACGTCACCGGATCCGGTGTCAATTTAAAGAAGTAGTCCAGTTACACATTTGTGGGCTTATAACTTGGCTTCTGAATGTCCTAGAGGGATCAGGTTTTTTTTAGTGTACTCCAATCAACAGCCCCTACAACCACAAAAAGGAATGGAGTCATTAGCACTTATGGTTTGTAAATGGCACCCAGAATTATGTTGCACGAAGCACAATTTGACATCATTCTGGGTTCATTTGTGTGAAAACAAGGTCCAATCAGGCAGAAACGTTACAGGAAGGTAGAATCTATTGAGTTGTAAGTGATCTGAACGTTTCATGATGATAGCACTTTCCTAAGGGGGTCAAACCATGTCCCAAAGGTCACCGGATCTGGTGTCAATTTAAAGAAGCAGTCCAGTTACACCACTGTGGGCTTATAACTTGGCTTCTGAATGTACTAGAGAGATCAGGTTTGTTTTAGTGTACTCCAATCAACGGCCCCTACAACCACAAAAAGGAATGGAGTCATTAGCACTTATGGTTTGTAAATGGCACCCAGAATTATGTTGCACGAAGCACAATTTCACATCATTCTGGGTCCATTTGTGTGAAAACAAGGTCCAATCAGGCTGAAACGTTACAGGAAGGTAGAATCTATTGAGTTGTAAGTGATCTGAACGTTTCATGATGATAGCACTGTCCTAAGGGGGTCAAACCATGTCCCAAACGTCACCGGATCTGGTGTCAATTTAAAGAAGTAGTCCAGTTACACATTTGTGGGCTTATAACTTGGCTTCTGAATGTCCTAGAGAGATCAGGTTTTTTTTAGTGTACTCCAATCAACAGCCCCTACAACCACAAAAAGGAATGGAGTCATTAGCACTTATGGTTTGTAAATGGCACCCAGAATTATGTTGCACGAAGCACAATTTCACATCATTCTGGGTCCATTTGTGTGAAAACAAGGTCCAATCAGGCTGAAACGTTACAAGAAGGTAGAATCTATTGAGTTGTAAGTGATCTGAACGTTTCATGATGATTACACATTCCTATAGGGGGTCAAACCATGTCCCAAAGGTCACCGGGCTTCGTGTCACTTTAAAGAAGTAGTCCAGTTACACCTTTGTGGGCTTATAACTTGGCTTCTGAATATCCTAGAGAGGTCAGGTTTGTTTTAGAGTACTCCAATTAACAGCCCCTACAACCACAAAAAGGAATGGAGCCATTAGCACTTATGGTTTTTAAATGGCACGCAGAATTATGTTGCACGAAGCACAATTTCACATCATTCTGGGTCCATTTGTGTGAAAACAAGGTCCAATCAGGCTGAAACGTTACAAGAAGGTAGAATCTATTGAGTTGTAAGTGATATGAACGTTTCATGATGATCGCACATTCCTATAGGGGGTAAAACCATGTCCCAAAGGTCACCAGGCCTGGTGTCACTTTAAAGAAGTAGTCCAGTTACACATTTGTGGGCTTATAACTTGGCTTCTGCATGTCCTAGAGAGATCAGGTTTGTTTTAGTGTACTCCAATCAACAGCCCCTACAATCGCAAAAAGGAATGGAGTCATTAGCACTTATGGTTTGTAAATGGCACCCAGAATTATGTTGCACGAAGCACAATTTCACATCATTCTGGGTTCATTTGTGTGAAAACAAGGTCCAATCAGGCTGAAACGTTACAAGAAGGTAGAATCTATTGAGTTGTAAGTGATCTGAACGTTTCATGATGATAGCACTTTCCTAAGGGGGTCAAACCATGTCCCAAAGGTCACCGGATCTGGTGTCAATTTAAAGAAGTAGTCCAGTTACACCTTTGTGGGCTTATAACTTTGCTTCTGAATGTCCTAGAGAGATCAGGTTTTTTTAGTGTACTCCAATCAACAGCCCCTACAACCACAAAAAGGAATGGTGTCATTAGCACTTATGGTTTTTGAATGGCACCCAGAATTATGTTGCACGAAGCACAATTTCACATCATTCTGGGTTCATTTGTGTGAAAACAAGGTCCAATCAGGCAGAAACGTTACAGGAAGGTAGAATCTATTGAGTTGTACGTGATCTGAACGTTTCATGATGATAGCACTTTCCTAAGGGGGTCAAACCATGTCCCAAAGGTCACCGGATCTGGTATCAACTTAAAAAAGTAGTCCAGTTACATCTTTGTGGACTTATAACTTGGCTTCTGAATATCCTAGAGAGATCAGGTTTGTTTTAGAGTACTCCAATTAACAGCCCCCATTACCACAAAAAGGAATGGAGTCATTAGCACTTATGGTTTTTAAATGGCACCCAGAATTATGTTGCACGAAGCACAATTTCACATCATTCTGGGTTCATTTGTGTGAAAACAAGGTCCAATCAGGCTGAAACGTTACAAGAAGGTAGAATCTATTGAGTTGTAAGTGATCGGAACGTTTCATGATGATCGCACATTCCTATAGGGGGTCAAACCATGTCCCAAAGGTCACCGGGCTTGGTGTCACTTTAAATAAGTAGTCCAGTTACACGTTTGTGGGCTTATAACTTGGCTTCTGAAGGTCCTAGAGAGATCAGGTTTATTTTAGTGTACTCCAATTAACAGCCCCTACAACCACAAAAAGGAATGGAGCCATTAGCACTTATGGATTTTAAATGGCACCCAGAATTATGTTGCACGAAGCACAATTTCACATCATTCTGGGTTCATTTGTGTGAAAACAAGGTCCAATCAGGCTGAAACGTTACAGGAAGGTAGAATCTATTGAGTTGTAAGTGATCTGAACGTTTCATGATGATCACACATTCCTATAAGGGGTCAAACCATGTCCCAAAGGTCACCGGATCTGGTGTCAATTTAAAGAAGTAGTCCAGTTACACATTTGTGGGCTTATAACTTGGCTTCTGCATGTCCTAGAGAGATCAGGTTTGTTTTAGTGTACTCCAATCAACAGCCCCTACAACCACAGAAAGGTATGGAGTCATTAGCACTTATGGTTTGTAAATGGCACCCAGAATTATGTTGCACGAAGCACAATTTCACATCATTCTGGGTCCATTTGTGTGAAAACAAGGTCCAATCAGGCTGAAACGTTACAGGAAGGTAGAATCTATTGAGTTGTAAGTGATCTGAACGTTTCATGATGATCACACATTCCCATAAGGGGTCAAACCATGTCCCAAAGGTCACCGGATCTGGTGTCAATTTAAAGAAGTAGTCCAGTTACACCTTTGTGGGCATATAACTTGGCTTCTGCATGTCCTAGAGAGATCAGGTTTGTTTTAGTGTACTCCAATCAACAGCCCCTACAACCACAAAAAGGAATGGAGTCATTAGCACTTATGGTTTTTAAATGGCACCCAGAATTATGTTGCACGAAGCACAATTTCACATCATTCTGGGTTCATTTGTGTGAAAACAAGGTCCAATCAGGCTGAAACGTTACAAGAAGGTAGAATCTATTGAGTTGTAAGTAATCTGAACGTTTCATGATGATAGCACTTTCCTCAAACCATGTCCCAAAGGTCACCGGATCTGGTGTCAATTTAAAGAAGTAGTCCAGTTACACCTTTGTGGGCTTATAACTTTGCTTCTGAATGTCCTAGAGAGATCAGGTTTGTTTTAGTGTACTCCAATCAACAGCCCATACAACCACAAAAAGGAATGGTGTCATTAGCACTTATGGTTTTTAAATGGCACCCAGAATTATGTTGCACGAAGCACAATTTCACATCATTCTGGGTTCATTTGTGTGAAAACAAGGTCCAATCAGGCAGAAACGTTACAGGAAGGTAGAATCTATTGAGTTGTAAGTGATCTGAACGTTTCATGATGATAGCACTTTCCTAAGGGGGTCAAACCATGTCCCAAAGGTCACCGGATCTGGTGTCAATTTAAAGAAGTAGTCCAGTTACACCTTTGTGGGCTTATAACTTGGCTACTGAATATCCTAGAGAGGTCAGGTTTGTTTTAGAGTACTCCAAGTAACAGCCCCCATTACCACAAAAAGGAATGGAGTCATTAGCACTTATGGTTTTTAAATGGCACCCAGAATTATGTTGCACGAAGCACAATTTCACATCATTCTGGGTTCATTTGTGTGAAAACAAGGTCCAATCAGGCTGAAACGTTACAAGAAGGTAGAATCTATTGAGTTGTAAGTGATCTGAACGTTTCATGATGATCGCACATTCCTATAGGGGGTCAAACCATGTCCCAAAGGTCACCAGGCCTGGTGTTACTTTAAAGAAGTAGTCCAGTTACACATTTGTGGGCTTATAACTTGGCTTCTGAATGTCCTAGAGAGATCAGGTTTTTTTTAGTGTACTCCAATTAACAGCCCCTACAACCACAAAAAGGAATGGAGCCATTAGCACGTATGGTTTTTAAATGGCACCCAGAATTATGTTGCACGAAGCACAATTTCACATCATTCTGGGTTCATTTGTGTGAAAACAAGGTCCAATCAGGCTGAAACGTTACAGGAAGGTAGAATCTACTGAGTTGTAAGTGATCTGAACGTTTCATGATGATCGCACATTCCTAAGGGGGTCAAACCATGTCCCAAACGTCACCGGATCCGGTGTCAATTTAAAGAAGTAGTCCAGTTACACATTTGTGGGCTTATAACTTGGCTTCTGAATGTCCTAGAGAGATCAGGTTTGTTTTAGTGTACTCCAATCAACAGCCCCTACAACCACAAAAAGGAATGGAGTCATTAGCACTTATGGTTTGTAAATGGCACCCAGAATTATGTTGCACGAAGCACAATTTGACATCATTCTGGGTTCATTTGTGTGAAAACAAGGTCCAATCAGGCAGAAACATTACAGGAAGGTAGAATCTATTGAGTTGTAAGTGATCTGAACGTTTCATGATGATAGCACTTTCCTAAGGGAGTCAAACCATGTCCCAAAGGTCACCGGATCTGGTGTCAATTTAAAGAAGCAGTCCAGTTACACCTTTGTGGGCTTATAACTTGGCTTCTGAATGTACTAGAGAGATCAGGTTTGTTTTAGTGTACTCCAATCAACAGCCCCTACAACCACAAAAAGGAATGGAGTCATTAGCACTTATGGTTTATAAATGGCACCCAGAATTATGTTGCACGAAGCACAATTTCACATCATTCTGGGTCCATTTGTGTGAAAACAAGGTCCAATCAGGCTGAAACGTTACAGGAAGGTAGAATCTATTGAGTTGTAAGTGATCTGAACGTTTCATGATGATAGCACTGTCCTAAGGGGGTCAAACCATGTCCCAAACGTCACCGGATCTGGTGTCAATTTAAAGAAGTAGTCCAGTTACACATTTGTGGGCTTATAACTTGGCTTCTGAATGTCCTAGAGAGATCAGGTTTGTTTTAGTGTACTCCAATCAACAGCCCCTACAACCACAAAAAGGAATGGAGTCATTAGCACTTATGGTTTGTAAATGGCACCCAGAATTATGTTGCACGAAGCACAATTTCACATCATTCTGGGTCCATTTGTGTGAAAACAAGGTCCAATCAGGCTGAAACGTTACAAGAAGGTAGAATCTATTGAGTTGTAAGTGATCTGAACGTTTCATGATGATTACACATTCCTATAGGGGGTCAAACCATGTCCCAAAGGTCACCGGGCTTCGTGTCACTTTAAAGAAGTAGTCCAGTTACACCTTTGTGGGCTTATAACTTGGCTTCTGAATATCCTAGAGAGGTCAGGTTTGTTTTAGAGTACTCCAATTAACAGCCCCTACAACCACAAAAAGGAATGGAGCCATTAGCACTTATGGTTTTTAAATGGCACGCAGAATTATGTTGCACGAAGCACAATTTCACATCATTCTGGGTCCATTTGTATGAAAACAAGGTCCAATCAGGCTGAAACGTTACAAGAAGGTAGAATCTATTGAGTTGTAAGTGATCTGAACGTTTCATGATGATCGCACATTCCTATAGGGGGTAAAACCATGTCCCAAAGGTCACCAGGCCTGGTGTCACTTTAAAGAAGTAGTCCAGTTACACATTTGTGGGCTTATAACTTTGCTTCTGAATGTCCTAGAGAGATCAGGTTTGTTTTAGTGTACTCCAATCAACAGCCCATACGACCACAAAAAGGAATGGTGTCATTAGCACTTATGGTTTTTAAATGGCACCCAGAATTATGTTGCACGAAGCACAATTTCACATCATTCTGGGTTCATTTGTGTGAAAACAAGGTCCAATCAGGCAGAAACGTTACAGGAAGGTAGAATCTATTGAGTTGTAAGTGATCTGAACGTTTCATGATGATAGCACTTTCCTAAGGGGGTCAAACCATGTCCCAAAGGTCACCGGATCTGGTGTCAATTTAAAGAAGTAGTCCAGTTACACATTTGTGGGCTTATAACTTGGCTACTGAATATCCTAGAGAGGTCAGGTTTGTTTTAGAGTACTCCAAGTAACAGCCCCCATTACCACAAAAAGGAATGGAGTCATTAGCACTTATGGTTTTTAAATGGCACCCAGAATTATGTTGCACGAAGCACAATTTCACATCATTCTGGGTTCATTTGTGTGAAAACAAGGTCCAATCAGGCTGAAACGTTACAAGAAGGTAGAATCTATTGAGTTGTAAGTGATCTGAACGTTTCATGATGATAGCACTTTCCTAAGGGGGTCAAACGATGTCCCAAAGGTCACTGGATCTGGTGTCAATTTAAAGAAGCAGTCCAGTTACACCTTTGTGGGCTTATAACTTGGCTTCTGAATGTACTAGAGAGATCAGGTTTGTTTTAGTGTACTCCAATCAACAGCCCCTACAACCACAAAAAGGAATGGAGTCATTAGCACTTATGGTTTGTAAATGGCACCCAGAATTATGTTGCACGAAGCACAATTTCACATCATTCTGGGTCCATTTGTGTGAAAACAAGGTCCAATCAGGCTGAAACGTTACAGGAAGGTAGAATCTATTTAGTTGTAAGTGATCTGAACGTTTCATGATGATAGCACTGTCCTAAGGGGGTCAAACCATGTCCCAAACGTCACCGGATCTGGTGTCAATTTAAAGAAGTAGTCCAGTTACACATTTGTGGGCTTATAACTTGGCTTCTGAATGTCCTAGAGAGATCAGGTTTGTTTTAGTGTACTCCAATCAACAGCCCCTACAACCACAAAAAGGAATGGAGTCATTAGCACTTATGGTTTGTAAATGGCACCCAGAATTATGTTGCACGAAGCACAATTTCACATCATTCTGGGTCCATTTGTGTGAAAACAAGGTCCAATCAGGCTGAAACGTTACAAGAAGGTAGAATCTATTGAGTTGTAAGTGATCTGAACGTTTCATGATGATTACACATTCCTATAGGGGGTCAAACCATGTCCCAAAGGTCACCGGGCTTCGTGTCACTTTAAAGAAGTAGTCCAGTTACACCTTTGTGGGCTTATAACTTGGCTTCTGAATATCCTAGAGAGGTCAGGTTTGTTTTAGAGTACTCCAATTAACAGCCCCTACAACCACAAAAAGGAATGGAGCCATTAGCACTTATGGTTTTTAAATGGCACCCAGAATTATGTTGCACAAAGCACAATTTCACATCATTCTGGGTCCATTTGTGTGAAAACAAGGTCCAATCAGGCTGAAACGTTACAAGAAGGTAGAATCTATTGAGTTGTAAGTGATCTGAACGTTTCATGATGATCGCACATTCCTATAGGGGGTAAAACCATGTCCCAAAGGTCACCAGGCCTGGTGTCACTTTAAAGAAGTAGTCCAGTTACACATTTGTGGGCTTATAACTTGGCTTCTGAATGTCCTAGAGAGATCAGGTTTGTTTAAGTGTACTCCAATCAACAGCCCCTACAACCACAAAAAGGAATGGAGTCATTAGCACTTATGGTTTGTAAATGGCACCCAGAATTATGTTGCACGAAGCACAATTTCACATCATTCTGGGTCCATTTGTGTGAAAACAAGGTCCAATCAGGCTGAAACGTTACAAGAAGGTAGAATCTATTGAGTTGTAAGTGATCTGAATGTTTCATGATGATCGCACATTCCTATAAGCGGTCAAACCATGTCCCAAAGGTCACCGGATCTGGTGTCAATTTAAAGAAGTAGTCCAGTTACACATTGGTGGGCTTATAACTTGGCTTCTGCATGTCCTAGAGAGATCAGGTTTGTTTTAGTGTACTCCAATCAACAGCCCCTACAACCACAAAAAGGAATGGAGTCATTAGCACTTATGGTTTGTAAATGGCACCCAGAATTATGTTGCACGAAGCACAATTTCACATCATTCTGGGTTCATTTGTGTGAAAACAAGGTCCAATCAGGCTGAAACGTTACAAGAAGGTAGAATCTATTGAGTTGTAAGTGATCTGAACGTTTCATGATGATAGCACTTTCCTAAGGGGGTCAAACCATGTCCCAAAGGTCACCGGATCTGGTATCAATTTAAAGAAGTAGTCCAGTTACACCTTTGTGGACTTATAACTTGGCTTCTGAATATCCTAGAGAGATCAGGTTTATTTTAGAGTACTCCAATTAACAGCCCCCATTACCACAAAAAGGAATGGAGTCATTAGCACTTATGGTTTTTAAATGGCACCCAGAATTATGTTGCACGAAGCACAATTTCACATCATTCTGGGTTCATTTGTGTGAAAACAAGGTCCAATCAGGCTGAAACGTTACAAGAAGGTAGAATCTATTGAGTTGTAAGTGATCTGAACGTTTCATGATGATCGCACATTCATATAGGTGGTCAAACCATGTCCCAAAGGTCACCGGGCTTGGTGTCACTTTAAATAAGTAGTCCAGTTACACCTTTGTGGGCTTATAACTTGGCTTCTGAATGTCCTAGAGAGATCAGGTTTATTTTAGTGTACTCCAATTAACAGCCCCTACAACCACAAAAAGGAATGGAGTAATTAGCACTTATGGTTTTTAAATGGCACCCAGAATTATGTTGCACGAAGCACAATTTCACATCATTCTGGGTTCATTTGTGTGAAAACAAGGTCCAATCATGCTGACACGTTACAAGAAGGTAGAATCTATTGAGTTGTAAGTGATCTGAACGTTTCATGATGATCGCACATTCCTATAGGGGGTAAAACCATGTCCCAAAGGTCACCAGGCCTGGTGTCACTTTAAAGAAGTAGTCCAGTTACACATTTGTGGGCTTATAACTTGGCTTCTGAATGTCCTAGAGAGATCAGGTTTGTTTAAGTGTACTCCAATCAACAGCCCCTACAACCACAAAAAGGAATGGAGTCATTAGCACTTATGGTTTGTAAATGGCACCCAGAATTATGTTGCACGAAGCACAATTTCACATCATTCTGGGTCCATTTGTGTGAAAACAAGGTCCAATCAGGCTGAAACGTTACAAGAAGGTAGAATCTATTTAGTTGTAAGTGATCTGAATGTTTCATGATGATCGCACATTCCTATAAGGGGTCAAACCATGTCCCAAAGGTCACCGGATCTGGTGTCAATTTAAAGAAGTAGTCCAGTTACACATTGGTGGGCTTATAACTTGGCTTCTGCATGTCCTAGAGAGATCAGGTTTGTTTTAGTGTACTCCAATCAACAGCCCCTACAACCACAAAAAGGAATGGAGTCATTAGCACTTATGGTTTGTAAATGGCACCCAGAATTATGTTGCACGAAGCACAATTTCACATCATTCTGGGTTCATTTGTGTGAAAACAAGGTCCAATCAGGCTGAAACGTTACAAGAAGGTAGAATCTATTGAGTTGTAAGTGATCTGAACGTTTCATGATGATAGCACTTTCCTAAGGGGGTCAAACCATGTCCCAAAGGTCACCGGATCTGGTATCAATTTAAAGAAGTAGTCCAGTTACACCTTTGTGGACTTATAACTTGGCTTCTGAATATCCTAGAGAGATCAGGTTTATTTTAGAGTACTCCAATTAACAGCCCCCATTACCACAAAAAGGAATGGAGTCATTAGCACTTATGGTTTTTAAATGGCACCCAGAATTATGTTGCACGAAGCACAATTTCACATCATTCTGGGTTCATTTGTGTGAAAACAAGGTCCAATCAGGCTGAAACGTTACAAGAAGGTAGAATCTATTGAGTTGTAAGTGATCTGAACGTTTCATGATGATCGCACATTCATATAGGTGGTCAAACCATGTCCCAAAGGTCACCGGGCTTGGTGTCACTTTAAATAAGTAGTCCAGTTACACCTTTGTGGGCTTATAACTTGGCTTCTGAATGTCCTAGAGAGATCAGGTTTATTTTAGTGTACTCCAATTAACAGCCCCTACAACCACAAAAAGGAATGGAGTAATTAGCACTTATGGTTTTTAAATGGCACCCAGAATTATGTTGCACGAAGCACAATTTCACATCATTCTGGGTTCATTTGTGTGAAAACAAGGTCCAATCATGCTGACACGTTACAAGAAGGTAGAATCCATTGAGTTGTAAGTGATCTGAACATTTCATGATTATCGCACATTCCTATAGGGGCTCAAACCATGTCCCATAGGTCGCCGGGCCTGGTGTCACTTTAAAGAAGTAGTCCAGTTACACCTTTGTTGGCTTATAACTTGGCTTCTGAATGTCCTAGAGAGATCAGGTTTGTTTTAATGTACTCCAATCAACAGCCCCTACAACCACAGAAAGGAATGGAGTCATTAGCACTTATGGTTTGTAAATGGCACCCAGAATTATGTTGCACGAAGCACAATTTCACATCATTCTGGGTCCATTTGTGTGAAAACAAGGTCCAATCAGGCTGAAACGTTACAAGAAGGTAGAATCTACTGAGTTGTAAGTGATCTGAACGTTTCATGATGATCGCACATTCCTTTAGGGGGTCAAACCATGTCCCAAAGGTCACCGGATCTGGTGTCAATTTAAAGAAGTAGTCCAGTTACACCTTTGTGGGCTTATAACTTGGCTTCTGAATATCCTAGAGAGGTCAGGTTTGTTTTATAGTACTCCATTTAACAGCCCCCATTACCACAAAAAGGATTGGAGTCATTAGCACTTATGGTTTTTAAATGGCACCCAGAATTATGTTGCACGAAGCACAATTTCACATCATTCTAGGTTCATTTGTGTGAAAACAAGGTCCAATCAGGCTGAAACGTTACAAGAAGGTAGAATCTATTGAGTTGTAAGTGATCTGAACGTTTCATGATGATCGCACATTCCTATAGGGGGTCAAACCATGTCCCAAAGGTCACCAGGCCTGGTCTCGTTTTAAAGAAGTAGTCCAGTTACACCTTTGTGGGCTTATAACTTGGCTTTTGAATGTCCTAGAGAGATCAAGTTTGTTTTAATGTACTCCAATCAACAGCCCCTACAACCACAAAAAGGAATGGAGTCATTAGCACTTATGGTTTGTAAATGGCACCCAGAATTATGTTGCACGAAGCACAATTTCACATCATTCTGGGTCCATTTGTTTGAAAACAAGGTCCAATCAGGCTGAAACATTACAAGATGGTAGAATCTCTTGAGTTGTAAGTGATCTGAACGTTTCATGATGATCGCACATTCCTATAGGGGGTCAAACCATGTCCCAAAGGTCACCAGGCCTGGTGTCACTTTAAAGAAGTAGTCCTGTTACACCTTTGTTGGCTTATAACTTGGCTTCTGAATGTCCTAGAGAGATCAGGTTTGTTTTAATGTACTCCAATCAACAGCCCCTACAACCACAAAAAGGAATGGAGTCATTAGCACTTATGGTTTGTAAATGGCACCCAGAATTATGTTGCACGAAGCACAATTTCACATCATTCTGGGTTCATTTGTGTAAAAACAAGGTCCAATCAGGCTGAAACGTTACAAGAAGGTAGAATCTATTGAGTTGTAAGTGATCTGAACGTTTCATGATGTTCGCACATTCCTATAGGGGGTCAAACCATGTCCCAAAGGTCAACAGGCCTGGTGTCACTTTAAAGAAGTAGTCCAGGTATACATTTGTGGGCTTATAACTTGGCTTCTGAATGTCCTAGAGAGATCAGGTTTGTTTTAGAGTACTCCAATCCACAGCCCGTACAACCACAAAAAGCAATGGAGTCATTAGCACTTATGGTTTGTAAATGGCACCCAGAATTATGTTGCACGAAGCACAATTTCACATCATTCTGGGTCCATTTGTGTGAAAACAAGGTCCAATCAGGCTGAAACGTTACAAGAAGGTAGAATCTATTGAGTTGTAAGTGATCTGAACGTTTCATGATGATCGCACATTCCTATAGGGGGTCAAACCATGTCCCAAAGGTCACCGGGCTTGGTGTCACTTTAAATAAGTAGTCCAGTTACACCTTTGTGGGCTTATAACTTGGCTTCTGAATGTCCTAGAGAGATCAGGTTTATTTTAGTGTACTCCAATTAACAGCCCCTACAACCACAAAAAGGAATGGAGCCATTAGCACTTATGGTTTTTAAATGGCACCCAGAATTATGTTGCACGAAGCACAATTTCACATCATTCTGGGTTCATTTGTGTGAAAACAAGGTCCAATCAGGCTGAAACGTTACAGGAAGGTAGAATCTATTGAGTTGTAAGTGATCTGAACGTTTCATGATGATCGCACATTCCTATAAGGGGTCAAACCATGTCCCAAAGGTCACCGGATCTGGTGTCAATTTAAAGAAGTAGTCCAGTTACACATTTGTGGGCTTATAACCTTGCTTCTGCATGTCCTAGAGAGATCAGGTTTGTTTTAGTGTACTCCAATCAACAGTCCCTACAACCACAAAAAGGAATGGAGTAATTAGCACTTATGGTTTTTAAATGGCACCCAGAATTATGTTGCACGAAGCACAATTTCACATCATTCTGGGTTCATTTGTGTGAAAACAAGGTCCAATCATGCTGAAACGTTACAAGAAGGTAGAATCCATTGAGTTGTAAGTGATCTGAACGTTTCATGATTATCGCACATTCCTATAGGGGCTCAAACCATGTCCCATAGGTCGCCGGGCCTGGTGTCACTTTAAAGAAGTAGTCCAGTTACACCTTTGTTGGCTTATAACTTGGCTTCTGAATGTCCTAGAGAGATCAGGTTTGTTTTAATGTACTCCAATCAACAGCCCCTACAACCACAGAAAGGAATGGAGTCATTAGCACTTATGGTTTGTAAATGGCACCCAGAATTATGTTGCACGAAGCACAATTTCACATCATTCTGGGTCCATTTGTGTGAAAACAAGGTCCAATCAGGCTGAAACGTTACAAGAAGGTAGAATCTACTGAGTTGTAAGTGATCTGAACGTTTCATGATGATCGCACATTCCTATAGGGGGTCAAACCATGTCCCAAAGGTAACCAGGCCTGGTGTCAACTTTAAAGAAGTAGACCAGTTACACATTTGTGGGCTTATAACTTGGCTTCTGAATGTCCTAGAGAGATCAGGTTTGTTTTAGTGTACTCCAATCAACAGCCCCTACAACCACAAAAAGGAATGGAGTCATTAGCACTTATGGTTTTTGAATGGCACCCAGAATTATGTTGCACGAAGCACAATTTCACATCGTTCTGGGTTCATTTGTGTGAAAACAAGGTCCAATCAGGCAGAAACGTTACAGGAAGGTAGAATCTATTGAGTTGTACGTGATCTGAATGTTTCATGATGATAGCACTTTCCTAAGGGGGTCAAACCATGTCCCAAAGGTCACCGGATCTGGTATCAATTTAAAGAAGTAGTCCAGTTACACCTTTGTGGACTTATAACTTGGCTTCTGAATATCCTAGAGAGGTCAGGTTTATTTTAGAGTACTCCAATTAACAGCCCCCATTACCACAAAAAGGAATGGAGCCATTAGCACTTATGGTTTTTAAATGGCACCCAGAATTATGTTGCACGAAGCACAATTTCACATCATTCTGGGTTCATTTGTGTGAAAACAAGGTCCAATCAGGCTGAAACGTTACAAGAAGGTAGAATCTATTGAGTTGTAAGTGATCTGAACGTTTCATGATGATCGCACATTCCTATAGGGGGTCAAACCATGTCCCAAAGGTCACCGGGCTTGGTGTCACTTTAAATAAGTAGTCCAGTTACACCTTTGTGCGCTTATAACTTGGCTTCTGCATGTCCTAGAGAGATCAGGTTTGTTTTAGTGTACTCCAATCAACAGCCCCTACAACCACAAAAAGGAATGGAGTAATTAGCACTTATGGTTTTTAAAAGGCACCCAGAATTATGTTGCACGAAGCACAATTTCACATCATTCTGGGTTCATTTGTGTGAAAACAAGGTCCAATCATGCTGAAACGTTACAAGAAGGTAGAATCCATTGAGTTGTAAGTGATCTGAACGTTTCATGATTATCGCACATTCCTATAGGGGCTCAAACCATGTCCCATAGGTCGCAGGGCCTGGTGTCACTTTAAAGAAGTAGTCCAGTTACACCTTTGTTGGCTTATAACTTGGCTTCTGAATGTCCTAGAGAGATCAGGTTTGTTTTAATGTACTCCAATCAACAGCCCCTACAACCACAGAAAGGAATGGAGTCATTAGCACTTATGGTTTGTAAATGGCACCCAGAATTATGTTGCACGAAGCACAATTTCACATCATTCTGGGTCCATTTGTGTGAAAACAAGGTCCAATCAGGCTGAAACGTTACAAGAAGGTAGAATCTACTGAGTTGTAAGTGATCTGAACGTTTCATGATGATCGCACATTCCTTTAGGGGGTCAAACCATGTCCCAAAGGTCACCGGATCTGGTGTCAATTTAAAGAAGTAGTCCAGTTACACCTTTGTGGGCTTATAACTTGGCTTCTGAATATCCTAGAGAGGTCAGGTTTGTTTTATAGTACTCCATTTAACAGCCCCCATTACCACAAAAAGGATTGGAGTCATTAGCACTTATGGTTTTTAAATGGCACCCAGAATTATGTTGCACGAAGCACAATTTCACATCATTCTAGGTTCATTTGTGTGAAAACAAGGTCCAATCAGGCTGAAACGTTACAAGAAGGTAGAATCTATTGAGTTGTAAGTGATCTGAACGTTTCATGATGATCGCACATTCCTATAGGGGGTCAAACCATGTCCCAAAGGTCACCAGGCCTGGTCTCGTTTTAAAGAAGTAGTCCAGTTACACCTTTGTGGGCTTATAACTTGGCTTTTGAATGTCCTAGAGAGATCAAGTTTGTTTTAATGTACTCCAATCAACAGCCCCTACAACCACAAAAAGGAATGGAGTCATTAGCACTTATGGTTTGTAAATGGCACCCAGAATTATGTTGCACGAAGCACAATTTCACATCATTCTGGGTCCATTTGTTTGAAAACAAGGTCCAATCAGGCTGAAAAATTACAAGATGGTAGAATCTCTTGAGTTGTAAGTGATCTGAACGTTTCATGATGATCGCACATTCCTATAGGGGGTCAAACCATGTCCCAAAGGTCACCAGGCCTGGTGTCACTTTAAAGAAGTAGTCCTGTTACACCTTTGTTGGCTTATAACTTGGCTTCTGAATGTCCTAGAGAGATCAGGTTTGTTTTAATGTACTCCAATCAACAGCCCCTACAACCACAAAAAGGAATGGAGTCATTAGCACTTATGGTTTGTAAATGGCACCCAGAATTATGTTGCACGAAGCACAATTTCACATCATTCTGGGTTCATTTGTGTAAAAACAAGGTCCAATCAGGCTGAAACGTTACAAGAAGGTAGAATCTATTGAGTTGTAAGTGATCTGAACGTTTCATGATGATCGCACATTCCTATAGGGGGTCAAACCATGTCCCAAAGGTCAACAGGCCTGGTGTCACTTTAAAGAAGTAGTCCAGGTATACATTTGTGGGCTTATAACTTGGCTTCTGAATGTCCTAGAGAGATCAGGTTTGTTTTAGAGTACTCCAATCCACAGCCCGTACAACCACAAAAAGCAATGGAGTCATTAGCACTTATGGTTTGTAAATGGCACCCAGAATTATGTTGCACGAAGCACAATTTCACATCATTCTGGGTCCATTTGTGTGAAAACAAGGTCCAATCAGGCTGAAACGTTACAAGAAGGTAGAATCTATTGAGTTGTAAGTGATCTGAACGTTTCATGATGATCGCACATTCCTATAGGGGGTCAAACCATGTCCCAAAGGTCACCGGGCTTGGTGTCACTTTAAATAAGTAGTCCAGTTACACCTTTGTGGGCTTATAACTTGGCTTCTGAATGTCCTAGAGAGATCAGATTTGTTTTAGTGTACTCCAATCAACAGCCCCTACAACCACAAATAGGAATGGAGTCATTAGCACTTATGGTTTTTAAATGGCACCCAGAATTATGTTGCACGAAGCACAATTTCACATCATTCTGGGTTCATTTGTGTGAAAACAAGGTCCAATCAGGCTGAAACGTTACAGGAAGGTAGAATCTATTGAGTTGTAAGTGATCTGAACGTTTCATGATGATCGCACATTCCTATAAGGGGTCAAACCATGTCCCAAAGGTCACCGGATCTGGTGTCAATTTAAAGAAGTAGTCCAGTTACACATTTGTGGGCTTATAACCTTGCTTCTGCATGTCCTAGAGAGATCAGGTTTGTTTTAGTGTACTCCAATCAACAGTCCCTACAACCACAAAAAGGAATGGAGTAATTAGCACTTATGGTTTTTAAATGGCACCCAGAATTATGTTGCACGAAGCACAATTTCACATCATTCTGGGTTCATTTGTGTGAAAACAAGGTCCAATCATGCTGAAACGTTACAAGAAGGTAGAATCCATTGAGTTGTAAGTGATCTGAACGTTTCATGATTATCGCACATTCCTATAGGGGCTCAAACCATGTCCCATAGGTCGCCGGGCCTGGTGTCACTTTAAAGAAGTAGTCCAGTTACACCTTTGTTGGCTTATAACTTGGCTTCTGAATGTCCTAGAGAGATCAGGTTTGTTTTAATGTACTCCAATCAACAGCCCCTACAACCACAGAAAGGAATTGAGTCATTAGCACTTATGGTTTGTAAATGGCACCCAGAATTATGTTGCACGAAGCACAATTTCACATCATTCTGGGTCCATTTGTGTGAAAACAAGGTCCAATCAGGCTGAAACGTTACAAGAAGGTAGAATCTACTGAGTTGTAAGTGATCTGAACGTTTCATGATGATCGCACATTCCTATAGGGGGTCAAACCATGTCCCAAAGGTAACCAGGCCTGGTGTCAACTTTAAAGAAGTAGACCAGTTACACATTTGTGGGCTTATAACTTGGCTTCTGAATGTCCTAGAGAGATCAGGTTTGTTTTAGTGTACTCCAATCAACAGCCCCTACAACCACAAAAAGGAATGGAGTCATTAGCACTTATGGTTTTTGAATGGCACCCAGAATTATGTTGCACGAAGCACAATTTCACATCGTTCTGGGTTCATTTGTGTGAAAACAAGGTCCAATCAGGCAGAAACGTTACAGGAAGGTAGAATCTATTGAGTTGTACGTGATCTGAATGTTTCATGATGATAGCACTTTCCTAAGGGGGTCAAACCATGTCCCAAAGGTCACCGGATCTGGTATCAATTTAAAGAAGTAGTCCAGTTACACCTTTGTGGACTTATAACTTGGCTTCTGAATATCCTAGAGAGGTCAGGTTTATTTTAGAGTACTCCAATTAACAGCCCCCATTACCACAAAAAGGAATGGAGCCATTAGCACTCATGGTTTTTAAATGGCACCCAGAATTATGTTGCACGAAGCACAATTTCACATCATTCTGGGTTCATTTGTGTGAAAACAAGGTCCAATCAGGCTGAAACGTTACAAGAAGGTAGAATCTATTGAGTTGTAAGTGATCTGAACGTTTCATGATGATCGCACATTCCTATAGGGGGTCAAACCATGTCCCAAAGGTCACCGGGCTTGGTGTCACTTTAAATAAGTAGTCCAGTTACACCTTTGTGCGCTTATAACTTGGCTTCTGCATGTCCTAGAGAGATCAGGTTTGTTTTAGTGTACTCCAATCAACAGCCCCTACAACCACAAAAAGGAATGGAGTAATTAGCACTTATGGTTTTTAAAAGGCACCCAGAATTATGTTGCACGAAGCACAATTTCACATCATTCTGGGTTCATTTGTGTGAAAACAAGGTCCAATCATGCTGAAACGTTACAAGAAGGTAGAATCCATTGAGTTGTAAGTGATCTGAACGTTTCATGATTATCGCACATTCCTATAGGGGCTCAAACCATGTCCCATAGGTCGCAGGGCCTGGTGTCACTTTAAAGAAGTAGTCCAGTTACACCTTTGTTGGCTTATAACTTGGCTTCTGAATGTCCTAGAGAGATCAGGTTTGTTTTAATGTACTCCAATCAACAGCCCCTACAACCACAGAAAGTAATGGAGTCATTAGCACTTATGGTTTGTAAATGGCACCCAGAATTATGTTGCACGAAGCACAATTTCACATCATTCTGGGTCCATTTGTGTGAAAACAAGGTCCAATCAGGCTGAAACGTTACAAGAAGGTAGAATCTACTGAGTTGTAAGTGATCTGAACGTTTCATGATGATCGCACATTCCTATAGGGGGTCAAACCATGTCCCAAAGGTAACCAGGCCTGGTGTCAACTTTAAAGAAGTAGACCAGTTACACATTTGTGGGCTTATAACTTGGCTTCTGAATGTCCTAGAGAGATCAGGTTTGTTTTAGTGTACTCCAATCAACAGCCCCTACAACCACAAAAAGGAATGGAGTCATTAGCACTTATGGTTTTTAAATGGCACCCAGAATTATGTTGCACGAAGCACAATTTCACATCATTCTGGGTTCATTTGTGTGAAAACAAGGTCCAATCAGGCTGAAACGTTACAGGAAGGTAAAATTTATTGAGTTGTAAGTGATCTGAAAGTTTCATGATGATAGCACATTCCTTTAGGGGGTCAAACCATGTCCCAAAGGTCACCGGATATGGTGTCAATTTAAAGAAGTAGTCCAGTTACACCTTTGTGGGTTTATAACTTGGCTTCTGAATATCCTAGAGAGGTCAGGTTTGTTTTATAGTACTCCAATTAACAGCCCCCATTACCACAAAAAGGATTGGAGTCATTAGCACTTATGGTTTTTAAATGGCACCCAGAATTATGTTGCACGAAGCACAATTTCACATCATTCTAGGTTCATTTGTGTGAAAACAAGGTCCAATCAGGCTGAAACGTTACAAGAAGGTAGAATCTATTGAGTTGTAAGTGATCTGAACGTTTCATGATGATCGCACATTCCTATAGGGGGTCAAACCATGTCCCAAAGGTCACCAGGCCTGGTGTCGTTTTAAAGAAGTAGTCCAGTTACACCTTTGTGGGCTTATAACTTGGCTTCTGAATGTCCTAGAGAGATCAAGTTTGTTTTAATGTACTCCAATCAACCACAAAAAGGAATGGAGTCATTAGCACTTATGGTTTGTAAATGGCACCCAGAATTATGTTGCACGAAGCACAATTTCACATCATTCTGGGTCCATTTGTTTGAAAACAAGGTCCAATCAGGCTGAAACATTACAAGAAGGTAGAATCTCTTGAGTTGTAAGTGATCTGAACGTTTCATGATGATCGCACATTCCTATAGGGGGTCAAACCATGTCCCAAAGGTCACCAGGCCTGGTGTCACTTTAAAGAAGTAGTCCATATACGCCTTTGTTGGCTTATAACTTGGCTTCTGAATGTCCTAGAGAGATCAGGTTTGTTTTAGAGTACTCCAATCCACAGCCCGTACAACCACAAAAAGCAATGGAGTCATTAGCACTTATGGTTTGTAAATGGCACCCAGAATTATGTTGCACGAAGCACAATTTCACATCATTCTGGGTCCATTTGTGTGAAAACAAGGTCCAATCAGGCTGAAACGTTACAAGAAGGTAGAATTTATTGAGTTGTAAGTGATCTGAACGTTTCATGATGATAGCACTTTCCTAAGGGGGTCAAACCATGTCCCAAAGGTAACCGGATCTGGTGTCAATTTAAAGAAGTAGTCCAGTTACACCTTTGTGGGCTTATAACTTGGCTTCTGAATGTCCTAGAGAGATCAGGTTTGTTTTAGTGTACTCCAATCAACAGCCCCTACAACCACAAAAAGGAATGGAGTCATTAGCACTTATGGTTTGTAAATGGCACCCAGAATTATGTTGCACGAAGCACAATTTCACATCATTCTGGGTTCATTTGTGTAAAAACAAGGTCCAATCAGGCTGAAACGTTACAAGAAGGTAGAATCTATTGAGTTGTAAGTGATCTGAACGTTTCATGATGATAGTTCCTAAGGGGGTCAAACCATGTCCCAAACGTCACCGGATCTGGTGTCAATTTAAAGAAGTAGTCCAGTTACACATTTGTGGGCTTATAACTTGGCTTCTGAATGTCCTAGAGAGATCAGGTTTGTTTTAGTGTACTCCAATCAACAGCCCCTACAACCACAAAAAGGAATGGAGTCATTAGCACTTATGGTTTGTAAATGGCACCCAGAATTATGTTGCACGAAGCACAATTTCACATCATTCTGGGTCCATTTGTGTGAAAACAAGGTCCAATAAGGGTGAAACGTTACAAGAAGGTAGAATCTATTGAGTTGTAAGTGATCTGAACGTTTCATGATGATTACACATTCCTATAGGGGGTCAAACCATGTCCCAAAGGTCACCGGGCTTGGTGTCACTTTAAAGAAGTAGTCCAGTTACACCTTTGTGGGCATATAACTTGGCTTCTGAATATCCTAGAGAGGTCAGGTTTGTTTTAGAGTACTCCAATTAACAGCCCCTACAACCACAAAAAGAAATGGAGCCATTAGCACTTATGGTTTTTAAATGGCACCCAGAATTATGTTGCACGAAGCACAATTTCACATCATTCTGGGTTCATTTGTGTAAAAACAAGGTCCAATCAGGCTGAAACGTTACAAGAAGGTAGAATCTATTGAGTTGTAAGTGATCTGAACGTTTCATGATGATCGCACATTCCTATAGGGGGTCAAACCATGTCCCAAAGGTCACCAGGCCTGGTGTCACTTTAAAGAAGTAGTTCAGGTATACATTTGTGGGCTTATAACTTGGCTTCTGAATGTCCTAGAGAGATCAGGTTTGTTTTCGTGTACTCCAATCAACAGCCCCTACAACCACAAAAAGGAATGGAGTCATTAGCACTTATGGTTTGTAAATGGCACCCAGAATTATGTTGCACGAAGCACAATTTCACATCATTCTGGGTCCATTTGTGTGAAAACAAGGTCCAATCAGGCTGAAACGTTACAGGAAGGTAGAATCTATTGAGTTGTAAGTGATCTGAACGTTTCATGATGATAGCACTTTGCTAAGGGGGTCAAACCATGTCCCAAAGGTCACCGGATCTGGTGTCAATTTAAAGAAGTAGTCCAGTTACACATTTGTGGGCTTATAACTTGGCTTCTGAATGTCCTAGAGAGATCAGGTTTGTTTTAGTGTACTCCAATCAACAGCCCCTACAACCACAAAAAGGAATGGAGTCATTAGCACTTGTGGTTTGTGAATGGCACCCAGAATTATGTTGCACGAAGCACAATTTCTCATCATTCTGTGTCCATTTGTGTGAAAACAAGGTCCAATCAGGCTGAAACGTTACAAGTAGGTAGAATGTATTGAGTTGTAAGTGATCTGAACGTTCCATGATGATTACACATTCCTATAGGGGGTCAAACCATGTCCCAAAGGTCACCGGGCTTGGTGTCACTTTAAAGAAGTAGTCCAGTTACACCTTTGTTGGCTTATATCTTGGCTTCTGAATATCCTAGAGAGGTCAGGTTTGTTTTAGAGTACTCCAATTAACAGCCCCTACAACCACAAAAAGGAATGGAGCCATTAGCACTTATGGTTTTTAAATGGCACCCAGAATTATGTTGCACGAAGCACAATTTCACATCATTCTGGGTCCATTTGTGTGAAAACAAGGTCCAATCAGGCTGAAACGTTACAAGAAGGTAGAATCTATTGAGTTGTAAGTGATCTGAACGTTTCATGATGATCGCACATTCCTATAGGGGGTCAAACCATGTCCCAAAGGTCACCAGGCCTGGTGTCACTTTAAAGAAGTAGTCCAGTTACACCTTTGTGGGCTTATAACTTGGCTTCTGCATGTCCTAGAGAGATCAGGTTTGTTTTAGTGTACTCCAATCAACAGCCCCTACAACCACAAAAAAGAATGGAGTCATTAGCACTTATGGTTTTTAAATGGCACCCAGAATTATGTTGCACGAAGCCCAATTTCACATCATTCTGGGTTCATTTGTGTGAAAACAAGGTCCAATTAGGCTGAAACGTTACAAGAAGGTAGAATCTATTGAGTTGTAAGTGATCTGAACGTTTCATGATGATCGCACATTCCTATAGGGGGTCAAACCATGTCCCAAAGGTCACCGGGCCTGGTGTCACTTTAAATAAGTAGTCCAGTTACACCTTTGTTGGCTTATAACTTGGCTTCTGAATGTCCTAGAGAGATCAGGTTTGTTTTAATGTACTCCAATCAACAGCCCCTACAACCACAAAAAGGAATGGAGTCATTAGCACTTATGGTTTGTAAATGGCACCCAGAATTATGTTGCACGAAGCACAATTTCACATCATTCTGGGTCCATTTGTGTGAAAACAAGGTCCAATCAGGCTGAAACGTTACAAGAAGGTAGAATCTATTGAGTTGTAAGTGATCTGAATGTTTCATGATGATCGCACATTCCTATAAGGTGTCAAACCATGTCCCAAAGGTCACCGAATCTGGTGTCAATTTAAAGAAGTAGTCCAGTTACACATTTGTGGGCTTATAACTTGGCTTCTGCATGTCCTAGAGAGATCAGGTTTGTTTTAGTGTACTCCAATCAACAGCCCCTACAACCACAAAAAGCAATGGAGTCATTAGCACTTATGGTTTGTAAATGGCACCCAGAATTATGTTGCACGAAGCACAATTTCACATCATTCTGGGTCCATTTGTGTGAAAACAAGGTCCAATCAGGCTGAAACGTTACAAGAAGGTAGAATCTATTGAGTTGTAAGTGATCTGAACGTTTCATGATGATCGCACATTCCTATAGGGGGTCAAACCATGTCCCAAAGGTCACCGGGCTTGGTGTCACTTTAAATAAGTAGTCCAGTTACACCTTTGTGGGCTTATAACTTGGCTTCTGAATGTCCTAGAGAGATCAGGTTTATTTTAGTGTACTCCAATTAACAGCCCCTACAACCACAAAAAGGAATGGAGCCATTAGCACTTATGGTTTTTAAATGGCACCCAGAATTATGTTGCACGAAGCACAATTTCACATCATTCTGGGTTCATTTGTGTGAAAACAAGGTCCAATCAGGCTGAAACGTTACAGGAAGGTAGAATCTATTGAGTTGTAAGTGATCTGAACGTTTCATGATGATCGCACATTCCTATAAGGGGTCAAACCATGTCCCAAAGGTCACCGGATCTGGTGTCAATTTAAAGAAGTAGTCCAGTTACACATTTGTGGGCTTATAACTTGGCTTCTGCATGTCCTAGAGAGATCAGGTTTGTTTTAGTGTACTCCAATCAACAGTCCCTACAACCACAAAAAGGAATGGAGTAATTAGCACTTATGGTTTTTAAATGGCACCCAGAATTATGTTGCACGAAGCACAATTTCACATCATTCTGGGTTCATTTGTGTGAAAACAAGGTCCAATCATGCTGAAACGTTTCAAGAAGGTAGAATCCATTGAGTTGTAAGTGATCTGAACGTTTCATGATTATCGCACATTCCTATAGGGGCTCAAACCATGTCCCATAGGTCGCCGGGCCTGGTGTCACTTTAAAGAAGTAGTCCAGTTACACCTTTGTTGGCTTATAACTTGGCTTCTGAATGTCCTAGAGAGATCAGGTTTGTTTTAATGTACTCCAATCAACAGCCCCTACAACCACAGAAAGGAATGGAGTCATTAGCACTTATGGTTTGTAAATGGCACCCAGAATTATGTTGCACGAAGCACAATTTCACATCATTCTGGGTCCATTTGTGTGAAAACAAGGTCCAATCAGGCTGAAACGTTACAAGAAGGTAGAATCTACTGAGTTGTAAGTGATCTGAACGTTTCATGATGATCGCACATTCCTATAGGGGGTCAAACCATGTCCCAAAGGTAACCAGGCCTGGTGTCAACTTTAAAGAAGTAGACCAGTTACACATTTGTGGGCTTATAACTTGGCTTCTGAATGTCCTAGAGAGATCAGGTTTGTTTTAGTGTACTCCAATCAACAGCCCCTACAACCACAAAAAGGAATGGAGTCATTAGCACTTATGGTTTTTGAATGGCACCCAGAATTATGTTGCACGAAGCACAATTTCACATCATTCTGGGTTCATTTGTGTGAAAACAAGGTCCAATCAGGCAGAAACGTTACAGGAAGGTAGAATCTATTGAGTTGTACGTGATCTGAATGTTTCATGATGATAGCACTTTCCTAAGGGGGTCAAACCATGTCCCAAAGGTCACCGGATCTGGTATCAATTTAAAGAAGTAGTCCAGTTACACCTTTGTGGACTTATAACTTGGCTTCTGAATATCCTAGAGAGGTCAGGTTTATTTTAGAGTACTCCAATTAACAGCCCCCATTACCACAAAAAGGAATGGAGTCATTAGCACTTATGGTTTTTAAATGGCACCCAGAATTATGTTGCACGAAGCACAATTTCACATCATTCTGGGTTCATTTGTGTGAAAACAAGGTCCAATCAGGCTGAAACGTTACAAGAAGGTAGAATCTATTGAGTTGTAAGTGATCTGAACGTTTCATGATGATCGCACATTCCTATAGGGGGTCAAAACATGTCCCAAAGGTCACCAGGCCTGGTGTCACTTTAAAGAAGTAGTCCAGTTACACATTTGTGGGCTTATAACTTGGCTTCTGAATGTCCTAGAGAGATCAGGTTTGTTTTAATGTACTCCAATCAACAGCCCCTACAACCACAAAAAGGAATGGAGTCATTAGCACTTATGGTTTGTAAATGGCACCCAGAATTATGTTGCACGAAGCACAATTTCACATCATTCTGGGTCCATTTGTGTGAAAACAAGGTCCAATCAGGCTGAAACGTTACAAAAAGGTAGAATCTATTGAGTTGTAAGTGATCTGAATGTTTCATGATGATCGCACATTCCTATAAGGTGTCAAACCATGTCCCAAAGGTCACCGAATCTGGTGTCAATTTAAAGAAGTAGTCCAGTTACACATTTGTGGGCTTATAACTTGGCTTCTGCATGTCCTAGAGAGATCAGGTTTGTTTTAGTGTACTCCAATCAACAGCCCCTACAACCACAAAAAGCAATGGAGTCATTAGCACTTATGGTTTGTAAATGGCACCCAGAATTATGTTGCACGAAGCACAATTTCACATCATTCTGGGTCCATTTGTGTGAAAACAAGGTCCAATCAGGCTGAAACGTTACAAGAAGGTAGAATCTATTGAGTTGTAAGTGATCTGAACGTTTCATGATGATCGCACATTCCTATAGGGGGTCAAACCATGTCCCAAAGGTCACCGGGCTTGGTGTCACTTTAAATAAGTAGTCCAGTTACACCTTTGTGGGCTTATAACTTGGCTTCTGAATGTCCTAGAGAGATCAGGTTTATTTTAGTGTACTCCAATTAACAGCCCCTACAACCACAAAAAGGAATGGAGCCATTAGCACTTATGGTTTTTAAATGGCACCCAGAATTATGTTGCACGAAGCACAATTTCACATCATTCTGGGTTCATTTGTGTGAAAACAAGGTCCAATCAGGCTGAAACGTTACAGGAAGGTAGAATCTATTGAGTTGTAAGTGATCTGAACGTTTCATGATGATTGCACATTCCTATAAGGGGTCAAACCATGTCCCAAAGGTCACCGGATCTGGTGTCAATTTAAAGAAGTAGTCCAGTTACACATTTGTGGGCTTATAACTTGGCTTCTGCATGTCCTAGAGAGATCAGGTTTGTTTTAGTGTACTCCAATCAACAGTCCCTACAACCACAAAAAGGAATGGAGTAATTAGCACTTATGGTTTTTAAATGGCA
The DNA here is from genome assembly GCF_043380555.1 of Nothobranchius furzeri. Classification (NCBI taxonomy): domain Eukaryota; kingdom Metazoa; phylum Chordata; class Actinopteri; order Cyprinodontiformes; family Nothobranchiidae; genus Nothobranchius; species Nothobranchius furzeri. The sequence continues at coordinate 2,709,154 of NC_091746.1, read as the reverse complement.
CCCAGAATTATGTTGCACGAAGCACAATTTCACATCATTCTGGGTTCATTTGTGTGAAAACAAGGTCCAATCATGCTGAAACGTTTCAAGAATGTAGAATCCATTGAGTTGTAAGTGATCTGAACGTTTCATGATTATCGCACATTCCTATAGGGGCTCAAACCATGTCCCATAGGTCGCCGGGCCTGGTGTCACTTTAAAGAAGTAGTCCAGTTACACCTTTGTTGGCTTATAACTTGGCTTCTGAATGTCCTAGAGAGATCAGGTTTGTTTTAATGTACTCCAATCAACAGCCCCTACAACCACAGAAAGGAATGGAGTCATTAGCACTTATGGTTTGTAAATGGCACCCAGAATTATGTTGCACGAAGCACAATTTCACATCATTCTGGGTCCATTTGTGTGAAAACAAGGTCCAATCAGGCTGAAACGTTACAAGAAGGTAGAATCTACTGAGTTGTAAGTGATCTGAACGTTTCATGATGATCGCACATTCCTATAGGGGGTCAAACCATGTCCCAAAGGTAACCAGGCCTGGTGTCAACTTTAAAGAAGTAGACCAGTTACACATTTGTGGGCTTATAACTTGGCTTCTGAATGTCCTAGAGAGATCAGGTTTGTTTTAGTGTACTCCAATCAACAGCCCCTACAACCACAAAAAGGAATGGAGTCATTAGCACTTATGGTTTTTGAATGGCACCCAGAATTATGTTGCACGAAGCACAATTTCACATCATTCTGGGTTCATTTGTGTGAAAACAAGGTCCAATCAGGCAGAAACGTTACAGGAAGGTAGAATCTATTGAGTTGTACGTGATCTGAATGTTTCATGATGATAGCACTTTCCTAAGGGGGTCAAACCATGTCCCAAAGGTCACCGGATCTGGTATCAATTTAAAGAAGTAGTCCAGTTACACCTTTGTGGACTTATAACTTGGCTTCTGAATATCCTAGAGAGGTCAGGTTTATTTTAGAGTACTCCAATTAACAGCCCCCATTACCACAAAAAGGAATGGAGTCATTAGCACTTATGGTTTTTAAATGGCACCCAGAATTATGTTGCACGAAGCACAATTTCACATCATTCTGGGTTCATTTGTGTGAAAACAAGGTCCAATCAGGCTGAAACGTTACAAGAAGGTAGAATCTATTGAGTTGTAAGTGATCTGAACGTTTCATGATGATCGCACATTCCTATAGGGGGTCAAAACATGTCCCAAAGGTCACCGGGCTTGGTGTCACTTTAAATAAGTAGTCCAGTTACACCTTTGTGCGCTTAAAACTTGGCTTCTGAATGTCCTAGAGAGATCAGGTTTATTTTAGTGTACTCCAATTAACAGCCCCTACAACCACAAAAAGGAATGGAGCCATTAGCACTTATGGTTTTTAAATGGCACCCAGAATTATGTTGCACGAAGCACAATTTCACATCATTCTGGGTTCATTTGTGTGAAAACAAGGTCCAATCAGGCTGAAACTTTACAGGAAGGTAGAATCTATTGAGTTGTAAGTGATCTGAACGTTTCATGATGATCGCACATTCCTATAAGGGGTCAAACCATGTCCCAAAGGTCACCGGATCTGGTGTCAATTTAAAGAAGTAGTCCAGTTACACATTTGTGGGCTTATAACTTGGCTTCTGCATGTCCTAGAGAGATCAGGTTTGTTTTAGTGTACTCCAATCAACAGCCCCTACAACCACAAAAAGGAATGGAGTAATTAGCACTTATGGTTTTTAAAAGGCACCCAGAATTATGTTGCACGAAGCACAATTTCACATCATTCTGGGTTCATTTGTGTGAAAACAAGGTCCAATCATGCTGAAACGTTACAAGAAGGTAGAATCCATTGAGTTGTAAGTGATCTGAACGTTTCATGATTATCGCACATTCCTATAGGGGCTCAAACCATGTCCCATAGGTCGCCGGGCCTGGTGTCACTTTAAAGAAGTAGTCCAGTTACACCTTTGTTGGCTTATAACTTGGCTTCTGAATGTCCTAGAGAGATCAGGTTTGTTTTAATGTACTCCAATCAACAGCCCCTACAACCACAGAAAGTAATGGAGTCATTAGCACTTATGGTTTGTAAATGGCACCCAGAATTATGTTGCACGAAGCACAATTTCACATCATTCTGGGTCCATTTGTGTGAAAACAAGGTCCAATCAGGCTGAAACGTTACAAGAAGGTAGAATCTACTGAGTTGTAAGTGATCTGAACGTTTCATGATGATCGCACATTCCTATAGGGGGTCAAACCATGTCCCAAAGGTAACCAGGCCTGGTGTCAACTTTAAAGAAGTAGACCAGTTACACATTTGTGGGCTTATAACTTGGCTTCTGAATGTCCTAGAGAGATCAGGTTTGTTTTAGTGTACTCCAATCAACAGCCCCTACAACCACAAAAAGGAATGGAGTCATTAGCACTTATGGTTTTTGAATGGCACCCAGAATTATGTTGCACGAAGCACAATTTCACATCATTCTGGGTTCATTTGTGTGAAAACAAGGTCCAATCAGGCAGAAACGTTACAGGAAGGTAGAATCTATTGAGTTGTACGTGATCTGAATGTTTCATGATGATAGCACTTTCCTAAGGGGGTCAAACCATGTCCCAAAGGTCACCGGATCTGGTATCAATTTAAAGAAGTAGTCCAGTTACACCTTTGTGGACTTATAACTTGGCTTCTGAATATCCTAGAGAGGTCAGGTTTATTTTAGAGTACTCCAATTAACAGCCCCCATTACCACAAAAAGGAATGGAGTCATTAGCACTTATGGTTTTTAAATGGCACCCAGAATTATGTTGCACGAAGCACAATTTCACATCATTCTGGGTTCATTTGTGTGAAAACAAGGTCCAATCAGGCTGAAACGTTACAAGAAGGTAGAATCTATTGAGTTGTAAGTGATCTGAACGTTTCATGATGATCGCACATTCCTATAGGGGGTCAAAACATGTCCCAAAGGTCACCGGGCTTGGTGTCACTTTAAATAAGTAGTCCAGTTACACCTTTGTGCGCTTAAAACTTGGCTTCTGAATGTCCTAGAGAGATCAGGTTTATTTTAGTGTACTCCAATTAACAGCCCCTACAACCACAAAAAGGAATGGAGCCATTAGCACTTATGGTTTTTAAATGGCACCCAGAATTATGTTGCACGAAGCACAATTTCACATCATTCTGGGTCCATTTGTGTGAAAACAAGGTCCAATCAGGCTGAAACGTTACAAGAAGGTAGAATCTACTGAGTTGTAAGTGATCTGAACGTTTCATGATGATCGCACATTCCTATAGGGGGTCAAACCATGTCCCAAAGGTAACCAGGCCTGGTGTCAACTTTAAAGAAGTAGACCAGTTACACATTTGTGGGCTTATAACTTGGCTTCTGAATGTCCTAGAGAGATCAGGTTTGTTTTAGTGTACTCCAATCAACAGCCCCTACAACCACAAAAAGGAATGGAGTCATTAGCACTTATGGTTTTTGAATGGCACCCAGAATTATGTTGCACGAAGCACAATTTCACATCATTCTGGGTTCATTTGTGTGAAAACAAGGTCCAATCAGGCAGAAACGTTACAGGAAGGTAGAATCTATTGAGTTGTACGTGATCTGAATGTTTCATGATGATAGCACTTTCCTAAGGGGGTCAAACCATGTCCCAAAGGTCACCGGATCTGGTATCAATTTAAAGAAGTAGTCCAGTTACACCTTTGTGGACTTATAACTTGGCTTCTGAATATCCTAGAGAGGTCAGGTTTATTTTAGAGTACTCCAATTAACAGCCCCCATTACCACAAAAAGGAATGGAGTCATTAGCACTTATGGTTTTTAAATGGCACCCAGAATTATGTTGCACGAAGCACAATTTCACATCATTCTGGGTTCATTTGTGTGAAAACAAGGTCCAATCAGGCTGAAACGTTACAAGAAGGTAGAATCTATTGAGTTGTAAGTGATCTGAACGTTTCATGATGATCGCACATTCCTATAGGGGGTCAAAACATGTCCCAAAGGTCACCGGGCTTGGTGTCACTTTAAATAAGTAGTCCAGTTACACCTTTGTGCGCTTATAACTTGGCTTCTGAATGTCCTAGAGAGATCAGGTTTATTTTAGTGTACTCCAATTAACAGCCCCTACAACCACAAAAAGGAATGGAGCCATTAGCACTTATGGTTTTTAAATGGCACCCAGAATTATGTTGCACGAAGCACAATTTCACATCATTCTGGGTTCATTTGTGTGAAAACAAGGTCCAATCAGGCTGAAACTTTACAGGAAGGTAGAATCTATTGAGTTGTAAGTGATCTGAACGTTTCATGATGATCGCACATTCCTATAAGGGGTCAAACCATGTCCCAAAGGTCACCGGATCTGGTGTCAATTTAAAGAAGTAGTCCAGTTACACATTTGTGGGCTTATAACTTGGCTTCTGCATGTCCTAGAGAGATCAGGTTTGTTTTAGTGTACTCCAATCAACAGCCCCTACAACCACAAAAAGGAATGGAGTAATTAGCACTTATGGTTTTTAAAAGGCACCCAGAATTATGTTGCACGAAGCACAATTTCACATCATTCTGGGTTCATTTGTGTGAAAACAAGGTCCAATCATGCTGAAACGTTACAAGAAGGTAGAATCCATTGAGTTGTAAGTGATCTGAACGTTTCATGATTATCGCACATTCCTATAGGGGCTCAAACCATGTCCCATAGGTCGCCGGGCCTGGTGTCACTTTAAAGAAGTAGTCCAGTTACACCTTTGTTGGCTTATAACTTGGCTTCTGAATGTCCTAGAGAGATCAGGTTTGTTTTAATGTACTCCAATCAACAGCCCCTACAACCACAGAAAGTAATGGAGTCATTAGCACTTATGGTTTGTAAATGGCACCCAGAATTATGTTGCACGAAGCACAATTTCACATCATTCTGGGTCCATTTGTGTGAAAACAAGGTCCAATCAGGCTGAAACGTTACAAGAAGGTAGAATCTACTGAGTGTTAAGTGACCTGAACGTTTCATGATGATCGCACATTCCTATAGGGGGTCAAACCATGTCCCAAAGGTAACCAGGCCTGGTGTCAACTTTAAAGAAGTAGACCAGTTACACATTTGTGGGCTTATAACTTGGCTTCTGAATGTCCTAGAGAGATCAGGTTTGTTTTAGTGTACTCCAATCAACAGCCCCTACAACCACAAAAAGGAATGGAGTCATTAGCACTTATGGTTTTTAAATGGCACCCAGAATTATGTTGCACGAAGCACAATTTCACATCATTCTGGGTTCATTTGTGTGAAAACAAGGTCCAATCAGGCTGAAACGTTACAGGAAGGTAAAATTTATTGAGTTGTAAGTGATCTGAAAGTTTCATGATGATAGCACATTCCTTTAGGGGGTCAAACCATCTCCCAAAGGTCACCGGATATGGTGTCAATTTAAAGAAGTAGTCCAGTTACACCTTTGTGGGTTTATAACTTGGCTTCTGAATGTCCTAGAGAGATCAAGTTTGTTTTAATGTACTCCAATCAACAGTCCCTACAACCACAAAAAGGAATGGAGTCATTAGAACTTATGGTTTGTAAATGGCACCCAGAATTATGTTGCACGAAGCACAATTTCACATCATTCTGGGTCCATTTGTTTGAAAACAAGGTCACATCAGGCTGAAACATTACAAGAAGGTAGAATCTCTTGAGTTGTAAGTGATCTGAACGTTTCATGATGATCGCACATTCCTATAGGGGGTCAAACCATGTCCCAAAGGTCACCAGGCCTGGTGTCACTTTAAAGAAGTAGTCCAGTTACACATTTGTGGGCTTATAACTTGGCTTCTGAATGTCCTAGAGAGATCAGGTTTGTTTTAGTGTACTCCAATCAACAGCCCCTACAACCACAAAAAGGAATGGAGTCATTAGCACTTATGGTTTGTAAATGGCACCCAGAATTATATTGCACGAAGCACAATTTCACATCATTCTGGGTCCATTTGTGTGAAAACAAGGTCCAATCAGGCTGAAACGTTACAGGAAGGTAGAATCTATTGAGTTGTAAGTGATCTGAACGTTTCATGATGATAGCACTTTCCTAAGGGGGTCAAACCATGTCCCAAATGTCACCGGATCTGGTGTCAATTTAAAGAAGTGGTCCAGTTACACATTTGTGGGCTTATAACTTGGCCTCTGAATGTCCTAGAGAGATCAGGTTTGTTTTAGTGTACTCCAATCAACAGCCCCTACAACCACAAAAAGGAATGGAGTCATTAGCACTTGTGGTTTGTAAATGGCACCCAGAATTATGTTGCACGAAGCACAATTTCACATCATTCTGGGTCCATTTGTGTGAAAACAAGGTCCAATCAGGCTGAAACGTTACAAGAAGGTAGAATCTATTGAGTTGTAAGTGATCTGAACGTTTCATGATGATTACACATTCCTATAGGGGGTCAAACCATGTCCCAAAGGTCACCGGGCTTGGTGTCACTTTAAAGAAGTAGTCCAGTTACACCTTTGTTGGCTTATAACTTGGCTTCTGAATATCCTAGAGAGGTCAGGTTTGTTTTAGAGTACTCCAATTAACAGCCCCTACAACCACAAAAAGGAATGGAGCCATTAGCACTTATGTTTTTTAAATGGCACCCAGAATTATGTTGCACGAAGCACAATTTCACATCATTCTGGGTCCATTTGTGTGAAAACAAGGTCCAATCAGGCTGAAACGTTACAAGAAGGTAGAATCTATTGAGTTGTAAGTGATCTGAACGTTTCATGATGATCGCACATTCCTATAGGGGGTCAAACCATGTCCCAAAGGTCACCAGGCCTGGTGTCACTTTAAAGAAGTAGTCCAGTTACACATTTGTGGGCTTATAACTTGGCTTCTGAATGTCCTAGAGAGATCAGGTTTGTTTAAGTGTACTCCAATCAACAGCCCCTACAACCACAAAAAGGAATGGAGTCATTAGCAATTATGGTTTGTAAATGGCACCCAGAATTATGTTGCACGAAGCACAATTTCACATCATTCTGGGTCCATTTGTGTGAAAACAAGGTCCAATCAGGCTGAAACGTTACAAGAAGGTAGAATCTATTGAGTTGTAAGTGATCGGAACGTTTCATGATGATCGCACATTCCTATAGGGGGTCAAACCATGTCCCAAAGGTCACCGGATCTGGTGTCAATTTAAAGAAGTAGTCCAGTTACACATTTGTGGGCTTATAACTTGGCTTCTGCATGTCCTAGAGAGATCAGGTTTGTTTTAGTGTACTCCAATCAACAGCCCCTACAACCACAAAAAGGAATGGAGTCATTAGCACCTATGGTTTGTAAATGGCACCCAGAATTATGTTGCACGAAGCACAATTTCACATCATTCTGGGTTCATTTGTGTGAAAACAGGGTCCAATCAGGCTGAAACGTTACAAGAAGGTAGAATCTATTGAGTTGTAAGTGATCTGAACGTTTCATGATGATAGCACTTTCCTAAGGGGGTCAAACCATGTCCCAAAGGTCACCGGATCTGGTGTCAATTTAAAGAAGTAGTCCAGTTACACCTTTGTGGGCTTATAACTTGGCTTCTGAATGTCCTAGAGAGATCAGGTTTGTTTTAGTGTACTCCAATCAACAGCCCCTACAACCACAAAAAGGAATGGAGTCATTAGCACTCATGGTTTTTAAATGGCACCCAGAATTATGTTGCACGAAGCACAATTTCACATCATTCTGGGTTCATTTGTGTGAAAACAAGGTCCAATCAGGCAGAAACGTTACAGGAAGGTAGAATCTATTGAGTTGAAAGTGATCTGAATGTTTCATGATGATAGCACTTTCCTAAGGGGGTCAAACCATGTCCCAAAGGTCACCGGATCTGGTTTCAATTTAAAGAAGTAGTCCAGTTACACCTTTGTGGGCTTATAACTTGGCTTCTGAATGTCCTAGAGAGATCAGGTTTGTTTTAGTGTACTCCAATCAACAGCCCCTACAACCACAAAAAGGAATGGAGTCATTAGCACTTATGGTTTGTAAATGGCACCCAGAATTATGTTGCACGAAGCACAATTTCACATCATTCTGGGTCCATTAGTGTGAAAACAAGGTCCAATCAGGCTGAAACGTTACAAGAAGGTAGAATCTATTGAGTTGTAAGTGATCTGAACGTTTCATGATGATTACACATTCCTATAGGGGGTCAAACCATGTCCCAAAGGTCACCGGGCTTGGTGTCACTTTGAAGAAGTAGTCCAGTTACACCTTTGTGGGCTTATAACTTGGCTTCTGAATATCCTAGAGAGGTCAGGTTTGTTTTAGAGTACTCCAATTAACAGCCCATACAACCACAAAAAGGAATGGAGCCATTAGCACTTATGGTTTTTAAATGGCACCCAGAATTATGTTGCACGAAGCACAATTTCACATCATTCTGGGTTCATTTGTGTAAAAACAAGGTCCAATCAGGCTGAAACGTTACAAGAAGGTAGAATCTATTGAGTTGTAAGTGATCTGAACGTTTCATGATGATCGCACTTTCCTATAGGGGGTCAAACCATGTCCCAAAGGTCACCAGGCCTGGTGTCACTTTAAAGAAGTAGTTCAGGTATACATTTGTGGGCTTATAACTTGGCTTCTGAATGTCCTGAGGAAAGGCAGTGATGAGAGGTAAAATAATCTCTTTCTCATCACATAAGAAAAAAACAGAAAATAAACGTATCCAGGAGTTAGAAGAAATCATTAAGTCTTTAGAGACATCCACAGAAGAAGAGTTACTGAGCAAATTACGTAAAGCTAAATTAGAACTTCATGGAATTATTGACAAAAAAACACAATTTTTAGCACAAAGACTACGAATAGAAAACTTTGAACATAGTAATAAATCCGGTAAATTTCTGGCCAGCCAATTAAAAATTAATAAAGAGAAAACTACCATATCTGCTGTTAAAGACTCAACTGGGAATATAGTTTATGACCCTGAAAGAATAAACAACACTTTCAGAGACTTTTACCAAACTTTGTACTCACCACAGATAAACCCATCAGATGACGAGATCGATGAGTTCCTTGATAGGATAACACTTCCAAAATTAACAGTTAGCCAAATTGCAGTCCTGGACTCGCCACTAACATCAGCAGAGCTCCAGGAAGCCCTTAAATCCATGACTAATGG